>NC_057806.1:255267974-255393452 GCF_018294505.1 Triticum aestivum | reverse complement strand
ATGACCCGAACCATTCTGGTGTTTGAATGTAGCCTTCCAATATATGAATCTTTATGTCTCTACCAATTCGAGACTCCTCGTCATGTCCGTGATCACATCCGGGACTCCGAACAACCTTCGATACATCAAATCACATAACTCATAATACATATCATCATCGAACGCTAAGCATGCAGACCCTACGGGTTCGGGAACTATGTAGACATGACCGAGACACATCTCCGGTCAATAACCAATAGCGGAACCTAGATGCTCATATTGGTTCCTACATATTTTACGAAGATCTTTATCAGTCAAACCGCATAACAACATACGGTGTTCCCTTTTTCATCGGTATGTTACTTCCCCGAGATTCAATCATCGGTATCATCATACCTAGTTCAATCTGGTCACCGGCAAGTCTCTTTACTCATTCCGTAATGAATCATCCCGCAACTAACTCATTAGTCACATTGCTTGCAAGGCTTATAGTGTTGTGCATTACCGAGAGTGATGAGGACATCAATACAATTGTTACACCCACAGCCCCTGCTGCTATACATACTGGACCAATTACTAGAGCTCGTGCACGCCAACTAAATTACCAGGTACTTTCGTTTCTTGGTAATGATTTTAATGTTCATGAGAATATGATGCTGCCTAAATTGGATACATTTGTTTTGCTTACAAATGAAGGGCCTAGCTTGGAGAAGGATGAACATTGGAGCAAGAACAAGCATGGAGATGATGGCATGCGCAAGGGGAACAAGAACGGAGTTACAAGTGATGATTTCAGGACTTTGAAGCCACCATAATGGGTGCATGAAGCCTTGGACGAAATATACAAGATGCCACTTCATAAATTTCGTCCCGAGGCTATTTTAGGTGCTGCGTCACCTTATTATTGGGCCAGGCCCATGTAATTTCGAAATACATAAGTATAGGCTATTTTTAGAGTCCGTATGTGTGGGGAAACAAGAGATAGGGTTGATTTCGGACCCCTCCACCAAGGGCCACGAAATTCCCCCCCTCTTCCTCCATATATACAGCCCTTAGGGCATCGTTTAGACTTTGGGATTTGTTTAGTTAAAAGTTAGCCAACGCAACTTCGTGTACTTCGTTTGTGTCCAACAACCAGACCAAGACCGCTTTCGGATCCCCACCTTTATCAATACTTCATATATATTTGCAATATTCAGATTGCTTTTATCATATTCTTGCTCGTTCTTCGATTGCTTGCAGGAATAGACCTTCGTGGTCAGGTTGATCGTGCACCGACGTGGTCAATAACCTCTGGAGATTGGTTTAGCGATTGCTAAGGCGCAACGTCATGCACGTTTGTAGTCGGATCGTCAAAGTCGTCTCCACCAAATCGATAGTTACCATCTCATCGAAAGATCGGGACACCCTCGCCTCTATCAAGTGGTATCAGATTTCCAGGTTGCTCGGTGAGATTTTACAGTTTTTCGTAGTTTAGATCGAGTCTGTTCTTCATACCTACAGTCCACGAAAAAGCCACGAAAAAAATTAGGGTTAGTTCATCATATCCGAACCAATCTGAGCCTTTGCATAATCTTTTTAGGGTTTTTGCTTTGTTGAATTTGCGGTTGCATCGTCGTGTCTAGTTGATGGTCTTAGAGTCTAGTCTTTTAGAGTTTCGAGTTCTGGTCATAAGTTGTCACGCCGCCGCCGCACCATCATCATCGCCCCTGCCATCTACCACCACCGCTCCGAATCCGTATCCATATACCACCACCAATCCGTGTCCATATACCACCACCGATCCATATCCATATACTACCACCGCTACCACCACCGCTGCCATATACCACCACCATATATCCACCACCAATCCGAGTTCCTTGCTTATTAGGTTTGTTTTCGAGATCCATCTAGTTTCCGATTCGTGTTTCCTTGCCGGAGTAGGTTTCGGAAAAAAAAAATCAGGTAGCCACGCTCCGTTTAGGCCCAAAATTTTTCGAAAACGCATTTTTCGAAAAACTTTCTGGCTATCCTATTTTTAGGTGTTTCTGAGTGTTTTGAGACAGGTGCCATTATAGGAAGTTTTTTTGACCCGTTTCCAGTTTTTGGGTCCGGGCAGTCGAAAAAAAAAAATTGGTCGAAAAAATTTCGTGCCCATCCTGTCAGTTTGAGCTAAGAAGAGTTTTGAGACACTCGCCATTATAGTGATTTTTCGCAAAAAAAAAAGAGCGAAAAAATTTTTCAGAGTGTGCTTTTCCCTTGTTTACGTGCCGCGCCGTGATTTTGTTGGTGTTCTAGGCTCGCGTCTCTAGCACAGTCTAGCCTAGGACCAGCACAGTACCGTCGTTGAGCGTTTATTCAACTTTGCATCTCTGAATTGATTATTGCTGACCCTTTTTGCTACCATAGTATAAGCCTTCCCAGCTCCACATACATCTACGTCGTGCGTTTGACTCTCCCTGGTAATTGCTCTATCCAAGCTTTGAGAGTTTTGACAACAACGGTTGCCGATCACCGCCTGTTGCTGGAAAAAGAACTGGTAAGAATTTGAGTTTTGCTTGACGGATTTGTGACACCCACCACCACCACTTGTTCGTAGTCTGTAGGATCATATTCTTGTGTGTTTCTATTGCTGCTAACCATGCCAGGATCACAAGCCGACGAGATTGATTGGGAGAATTTATCGAACAAGGAGCTTCATGATAAGTTTCAGCAAATGATGACTGAACAGGTGCAAGATGTGCTGAACAATTTTGAAGAGGCCATGGAGAAGATCACTGGCCTTGAGAAGACGTTCGAAACAAAGCTCGATAACAGATTTAATGAATTGCTCGCGCGTCTTCCACCACCACCACCCGCTGCACCTAACGCACCTCTCCAACAACAACAACAACGACTACCTCCACGTCGCGAAATAAACCTTCGCCGAGCGAGCCGTGTTCCTCTTGCGTTTGGCCAAACTGTTGGTGCTGCTGTTGATACTTCTGTGGCTCCTGCTACTGCTGTTGCTGGTACCCAGGAGGATGATGAGTATGCGTGCGATTATGAGGATGAGGTTGATCAAAATCAGATCTACGAGCAGCCACCAGCACCACCACCAGCAGGTCGACCTCAGGTATATATTCGTAATGGTAGGCCTGCACCACCACCTCAGGTACGAGATGATGTCCATATTCCTAAACTGAAATTGAATATTCCACCATTTGAGGGTAGATATGTTCCTGATATATATCTTACTTGGGAGTTAGAAACTGAACAACGATTTACATGTTTACAATATCCTGAGGAGAGACGAGTTGCTGCTGCTGTTTGTGCTTTCACTAGTTTTGCATGTGTATGGTGGTCTGAACATTGTAGATTGTATCCTATTCCAACTACTTGGGCCGCTTTGAAAACTGCTATGCGTACGCGTTGGGTTCCACCATATTATCAACGTGAATTGCTTCAAAAATTACAGCGCTTAAGACAAGGAAAAAATTCTGTAGAAGAATATTATCAGGAATTACAAACTGGCATGATTAGATGTGGTATTGTTGAGGAGAATGAAGCTATGCTTGCACGTTTTCTGGGTGGATTAAATAGAGAGATTCAGACCATTCTATACTATAAGGAGTATACTAATATCACTCGTTTATTCCATCTTGCTTGTAAAGCTGAACGTGAAGTGCAAGATCGACAAGCATTGGGGCGAACTAACTTTTCTGCAGGACGACCTTCATCATGGACACCACGTGCATCTTCTACTTCAACTGCACCAGCACCTCCATCCGGTGCCACCTCCAGCCGTGATACAAGAAAACAGGCACAACCACCATTATCTGCCAAGAGCGCACCTGCGGGGCCTGCACAGCGTTCTTCTTCTTCCATGGCATCAACAGGGCACACAAGTGATATTATTTGTCGTCGTTGTAAGGGAGGAGGTCATTATGCGAGGGAATGCAAATCTCCGCGTGTGATGATTGCTACCGCGGATGGTGGATATGAGTCCGCTAGTGACTATGATGAGGAGACATTGGCTCTTATTACACGTGAAGAACATGGTGGAGATGATTCTGATCATGAGACGCAATACATGGCTCCTGAAGACGCTGACAGGTATGAATGTTTAGTTGCTCAACGTGTTTTGAGTGTGCAGGTCACACAAGCTGAGCAAAATCAGAGGCACAATTTGTTCCATACCAAGGGAGTTGTGAAGGAACGTTCTGTGCGCGTCATAATAGACGGAGGGAGCTGCAACAACTTGGCTAGCATGGAGATGGTGGAGAAGCTTTCTCTCACCACAAGACCACATCCACATCCTTACTACATCCAATGGTTCAACAACAGCGGCAAGGTTAAGGAGTTCGCTGACGTCTTTCCACAAGACGTGCCACCGAGATTACCGCCTATTCGAGGGATTGAGCATCAGATTGACTTAATTCCCGGTGCTTCACTGCCAAACCGTGCACCATACCGTACCAATCCAGAGGAGACGAAGGAGATTATGCGTCAAGTACAAGAGCTTCTCGACAAAGGTTATATACGCGAATCCCTTAGTCCTTGTGCTGTTCCTATTATTCTAGTGCCGAAAAAGGATGGTACATCACGTATGTGTGTTGATTGTAGAGGCATTAATAATATTACTATTCGTTATCGTCATCCTATTCCTAGGCTAGATGATATGCTTGATGAATTGAGTGGCTCTACAATATTCTCCAAAGTTGATTTGCGTAGTGGATACCATCAAATTCGTATGAAATTGGGAGATGAATGGAAAACAGCATTCAAAACTAAGTTTGGATTATATGAGTGGTTAGTCATGCCTTTTGGGTTAACTAATGCACCTAGTACTTTCATGAGATTAACGAACGAAGTTTTACGTGCTTTCATTGGACGATTTGTGGTAGTTTACTTTGATGACATATTGATTTATAGCAGATCTTTGGGCTGAACATTGTAGATTATATCCTATTCCAACTACTTGGGCTGCTTTGAAAACTGCTATGCGTACGCGTTGGGTTCCACCATATTATCAACGTGAATTGCTTCAAAAATTGCAGCGTTTAAGACAAGGGAAAAATTCTGTAGAAGAATATTATCAGGAATTACAAACTGGCATGATTAGATGTGGTATTGTTGAGGAGAATGAAGCTATGCTTGCACGTTTTCTGGGTGGATTAAATAGAGAGATTCAAACCATTCTAGACTATAAGGAGTATACTAATATCACTCGTTTATTCCATCTTGCTTGTAAAGCTGAACGTGAAGTGCAGGATCGACAAGCATTGGGGCGAACTAACTTTTCTGCAGGCCGACCTTCATCATGGACACCACGTGCATCTTCTACTTCAACTGCACCAGCACCTCCATCCGGTGCCACCTCCAGCCGTGATACAAGAAAACAGGCACAACCACCATTATCTGCCAAGAGCGCACCTGCGGGGCCTGCACAACGTTCTTCTTCTTCCATGGCATCAACAGGGCACACAAGTGATATTATTTGTCGTCGTTGTAAGGGAGGAGGTCATTATGCGAGGGAATGCAAATCTCCGCGTGTGATGATTGCTACCGCGAATGGTGGATATGAGTCCGCTAGTGACTATGATGAGGAGACATTGGCTCTTATTACACGTGAAGAACATGGTGGAGATGATTCTGATCATGAGACGCAATACATGGCTCCTGAAGACGCTAACAGGTATGAATGTTTAGTTGCTCAACGTGTTTTGAGTGTGCAGGTCACACAAGCTGAGCAAAATCAGAGGCACAATTTGTTCCATACCAAGGGAGTTGTGAAGGAACGTTCTGTGCGCGTCATAATAGACGGAGGGAGCTGCAACAACTTGGCTAGCATGGAGATGGTGGAGAAGCTTTCTCTCACCACAAGACCACATCCACATCCTTACTACATCCAATGGTTCAACAACAGCGGCAAGGTTAAGGTAACACGTACTGTTCGTGTGCATTTTAGTATCTGTACATATGCTGATTATGTTGATTGTGATGTGGTACCTATGCAAGCATGTTCCTTATTACTTGGTAGACCATGGCAATTTGATAAAAATTCTGTACACCATGGTAGAAACAATCACTATACTCTTGTTCATAAGGATAAAAATGTTACTTTGCTTCCTATGACTCCTGATTCCATATTGAAAGATGATATTAATAGAGCTAATAAAGCAAAACAGGAGACGAATAAGAGTGAAAATCAGATTGTGGCAAAAGAATTTGAGCAACAAATGAAGCCTAATAATAAACCATCTAGTGTTGCTTCTGAAATTAAATTGAAAAGTGCATGTTTATTTGCCACCAAATCTGATATTGATGAGCTAGATTTCAGCAAATCTGTTTGCTATGCTTTTGTGTGCAAAGAGGCATTATTTTCATTCGAGGACGTGCCTTCCTCTTTGCCTCCTGCTGTCACTAACATTTTGCAGGAGTTCGCTGACGTCTTTCCACTAGACGTGCCACCGGGATTACCGCCTATTCGAGGGATTGAGCATCAGATTGACTTAATTCCCGGTGCTTCACTGCCAAACCGTGCACCATACCGTACCAATCCAGAGGAGACGAAGGAGATTATGCGCCAAGTACAAGAGCTTCTCGACAAAGGTTATATACGCGAATCCCTTAGTCCTTGTGTTGTTCCTATTATTCTAGTGCCGAAAAAGGATGGTACATCACGTATGTGTGTTGACTGTAGAGGCATTAATAATATTACTATTCGTTATCGTCATCCTATTCCTAGGCTAGATGATATGCTTGATGAATTGAGTGGCTCTACAATATTCTCCAAAGTTGATTTGCGTAGTGGCTACCATCAAATTCGTATGAAATTGGGAGATGAATGGAAAACAGCATTTAAAACTAAGTTTGGATTATATGAGTGGTTAGTCATGCCTTTTGGGTTAACTAATGCACCTAGTACTTTCATGAGATTAATGAACGAAGTTTTACGTGCTTTCATTGGACGATTTGTGGTAGTTTACTTTGATGACATACTGATTTATAGCAGATCTTTGGAAGAACATTTGGAACATTTACGTGCTGTTTTTATTGCTCTACGTGATGCACGTTTGTTTGGTAATCTTGGGAAGTGCACCTTTTGCACCGACCGAGTATCTTTTCTTGGCTATGTTGTTACTCCACAGGGAATTGAAGTTGACAAAGCCAAGATTGAAGCTATTGAGAGTTGGCCGCAGCCCAAAACGGTCACACAAGTGAGGAGTTTTCTTGGCCTCGCTGGATACTATAGGCGTTTTGTGAGAGATTTCAGCACCATTGCTGCACCTCTCAACGAGCTTACAAAGAAGGATGTGCCTTTTGTTTGGGGTACCGCACAGGAAGAAGCCTTCACGGTATTGAAAGATAAGTTGACACATGCTCCTTTACTCCAACTTCCTGATTTTAATAAGACTTTTGAGCTTGAATGTGATGCTAGTGGAATTGGATTAGGAGGTGTGCTATTACAAGATGGCAAACCTGTTGCATACTTTTCTGAAAAATTGAGTGGGCCTAGTCTGAATTATTCTACTTATGATAAAGAATTATATGCTCTTGTTCGGACTTTAGAAACATGGCAACATTATTTATGGCCCAAAGAATTTGTTATACATTCTGATCATGAATCTTTGAAACATATTAAAAGTCAAGCTAAACTGAATCGTAGACAAGCTAAATGGGTTGAATTCATTGAGACTTTCCCTTATGTCATTAAACACAAGAAGGGAAAATAAAATGTTATTGCTGATGCATTGTCTCGTCGCTATACTATGCTTTCACAACTTGACTTCAAAATATTTGGTTTGGAGACCATCAAAGATCAATATGTGCATGATGCTGATTTTAAAGATGTAATGCAGAATTGTAAAGAAGGAAGAATGTGGAACAAGTTTGTCGTTAACGATGGATTTGTGTTTCGTGCTAACAAGCTATGCATTCCAGCTAGCTCCGTTCGTCTTTTGTTGTTGCAGGAGGCGCATGGAGGAGGATTAATGGGACACTTTGGCGTGAAGAAGACGGAGGACGTACTTGCTACACATTTCTTTTGGCCAAAGATGAGACGGGATGTTGAGCGTTTTATTGCTCGATGCACTACATGTCAAAAAGCTAAGTCACGACTCAATCCTCATGGTTTATATATGCCTTTGCCTGTACCTAGTGTTCCTTGGGAGGATATATCTATGGACTTTGTTTTAGGTTTACCTCGGCAAAGAAGGGGAGGGATAGCATATTTGTTGTCGTGGATAGATTCTCGAAAATGGCACACTTTATACCATGTCATAAAAGCGATGATGCTGTTAATGTTGCTGATTTGTTCTTTCGTGAAATTATTCGCTTGCATGGTGTGCCAAATACTATTGTTTCAGATCGTGATACTAAATTTCTTAGCCATTTTTGGAGATGTTTATGGGCTAAGTTGGGGACTAAACTGCTTTTTAGTACTACTTGTCACCCCCAAACTGATGGACAAACTGAAGTAGTCAATAGAACGTTGTCTACTATGCTTAGGGCTGTTTTGAAGAATAATAAGAAAATGTGGGAGGAATGCTTGCCTCATATTGAATTTGCTTATAATCGTTCATTGCATTCTACTACTAAGATGTGCCCTTTTGAAGTTGTGTATGGTTTCCTACCTCGTGCACATATTGATTTGTTGCCTCTTCCATCTTCGGAGAAGGTTAATTTTGATGCTAAACAACGTGCTGAATTGATTTTAAAAATGCATGAGTTAACTAAGGAAAACATTGAGCGTATGAATGCTAAATATAAACTTGCTGGAGATAAGGGTAGAAAACATGTTGTGTTTGCACCTGGAGATCTTGTTTGGTTACATTTGCGTAAGGATAGATTTCCTGATTTGCGCAAATCAAAGGTAATGCCACGTGCTGATGGTCCCTTTAAGGTGTTAGAGAAAAGAAATGATAATGCATATAAACTTGAGCTGCCTGCAGATTTTGGGGTTAGTCCCACTTTTAACATTGCAGATTTGAAGCCTTATTTGGGTGAGGAAGATGAACTTCCGTCGAGGACGACTTCATTTCAAGAAGGGGAGGATGATGAGGACATCAATACAATTGTTACACCCACAGCCCCTGCTGCTATACATACTGGACCAATTACTAGAGCTCGTGCACGCCAACTAAATTACCAGGTACTTTCGTTTCTTGGTAATGATTTTAATGTTCATGAGAATATGATGCTGCCTAAATTGGATACATTTGTTTTGCTTACAAATGAAGGGCCTAGCTTGGAGAAGGATGAACATTGGAGCAAGAACAAGCATGGAGATGATGGCATTTCGTCAAAGTCCTGAAATCATCACTTGTAACTCCGTTCTTGTTCCCCTTGCGCATGGCATCATCTCCATGCTTGTTCTTGCTCCAATGTACATCCTTCTCTAAGCTAGGCCCTTCATTTGTAAGCAAAACAAATGTATCCAATTTAGGCAGCATCATATTCTCATGAACATTAGAATCATTACCAAGAAACGAAAGTACCTGATAATTTAATTGGCGTGCGCGAGCTCTAGTAATTGGTCCCATATATGTAGCAGTAGGGGCTGTGGGTGTAACAATGGTATTGATGTCCTGATCATCCTCCCCTTCTTGAAATGAAGTCGTCCTCGACGGAAACTCATCTTCCTCACCCAAATAAGGCTTCAAATCTGCAATGTTAAAAGTGGGACTAACCCCAAAATCTGCAGGCAGCTGAAGTTTATATGCATTATCATTTATTTTCTCTAACACCTTAAAGGGACCATCAACACGTGGCATTAGCTTTGATTTGCGCAAATCAGGAAATCTATCCTTACGCAAATTTAACCAAACAAGATCTCCAGGTGCAAACACAACATGTTTTCTACCCTTATCTCCAGCAAGTTTATATTTAGCATTCATACGCTCAATGTTTTCCTTAGTTAACTCATGCATTTTTAAAATCAATTCAGCACGTTGTTTAGCATCAAAATTAACCTTCTCCGAAGATGAAAGAGGCAACAAATCAATAGGTGCACGAGGTAGGAAACCATACACAACTTCAAAAGGGCACATCTTAGTAGTAGAATGCAATGAACGATTATAAGCAAATTCAATATGAGGCAAGCATTCCTCCCACATTTTCTTATTATTCTTCAAAACAGCCCTAAGCATAGTAGACAACGTTCTATTGACTACTTCAGTTTGTCCATCAGTTTGGGGGTGACAAGTAGTACTAAAAAGCAGTTTAGTCCCCAACTTAGCCCATAAACATCTCCAAAAGTGGCTAAGAAATTTAGTATCACGATCTGAAACAATAGTATTTGGCACACCATGCAAGCGAATAATTTCACGAAAGAACAAATCAGCAACTTTAACAGCATCATCGCTTTTATGACATGGTATAAAGTGTGCCATTTTCGAGAATCTATCCACGACAACAAATATGCTATCCCTCCCCTTCTTTGTTCGAGGTAAACCTAAAACAAAGTCCATAGATATATCCTCCCAAGGAACACTAGGTACAGGCAAAGGCATATATAAACCATGAGGATTGAGTCGTGACTTAGCTTTTTGACATGTAGTGCAGCGAGCAATAAAACGCTCAACATCCCGTCTCATCTTTGGCCAAAAGAAATGTGTAGCAAGTACGTCCTCCGTCTTCTTCACGCCAAAGTGTCCCATTAATCCTCCTCCATGCGCCTCCTGCAACAACAAAAGACGAACGGAGCTAGCTGGAATGCATAGCTTGTTAGCACGAAACACAAATCCATCGTTACCAACAAACTTGTTCCACATTCTTCCTTCTTTACAATTCTGCATTACATCTTTAAAATCAGCATCATGCACATATTGATCTTTGATGGTCTCTAAACCAAATATTTTGAAGTCAAGTTGTGAAAGCATAGTATAGCGACGAGACAATGCATCAGCAATAACATTTTCTTTTCCCTTCTTGTGTTTAATGACATAAGGGAAAGTCTCAATGAATTCAACCCATTTAGCATGTCTACGATTCAGTTTAGCTTGACTTTTAATATGTTTCAAAGATTCATGATCAGAATGTATAACAAATTCTTTGGGCCATAAATAATGTTGCCATGTTTCTAAAGTCCGAACAAGAGCATATAATTCTTTATCATAAGTAGAATAATTCAGACTAGGCCCACTCAATTTTTCAGAAAAGTATGCAACAGGTTTGCCATCTTGTAATAACACACCTCCTAATCCAATTCCACTAGCATCACATTCAAGCTCAAAAGTCTTATCAAAATCAGGAAGTTGGAGTAAAGGAGCATGTGTCAACTTATCTTTCAATACCGTGAAGGCTTCTTCCTGTGCGGTACCCCAAAGAAAAGGCACATCTTTCTTTGTAAGCTCATTGAGAGGTGCAGCAATGGTGCTGAAATCTCTCACAAAACGCCTATAGAATCCAGCGAGGCCAAGAAAACTCCTCACTTGTGTGACCGTTTTGGGCTGCGGCCAACTCTCAATAGCTTCAATCTTGGCTTTATCAACTTCAATTCCCTGTGGAGTAACAACATAGCCAAGAAAAGATACTCGGTCGGTGCAAAAGGTGCACTTCCCAAGGTTACCAAACAAACGTGCATCACGTAGAGCAATAAAAACAGCACGTAAATGTTCCAAATGTTCCTCCAAAGATCTGCTATAAATCAACACGAATCGGAATCTAGAGGGATCTCGAAAACAAACCTAATATGACAAGAACTCGGATTGGTGGTGGATATATGGTGGTAGATGGCAGCGGTGGTGGTATATGACAGTTGTGGTGGTATATGGATACGGATTCGAAGCGGTGGCGGATAAGCGGTGGTGGTAGATGGCAGGGGTGATGATGATGGTGCGGCGGCGGCGTGACAACTTATGACCAGAACTCGAAACTCTAAAAGACTAGACTCTAAGACCAGCAACTAGACACGACGATGCAACCGCAAATTCAACAAAGCAAAACCCTAAAAAGATTATGCAAAGGCTCAGATTGGTTCGGATATGATGAACTAACCCTAATTTTTTTTTTGTGGCTTTTTCGTGGACTGTAGGTATGAAGAACAGACTCGATCTAAACTACGAAAAACTGTAAAATCTCACCGAGCAACCTGGAAATCTGATACCACTTGATAGAGGCAAAGGTGTCCCGTCTTTCGATGAGATGATGGATATCGCTTTGGTGGAAGTCGACTTTGACGATCCGACTACGAACGTGCGAGGACGTCGCGCCTTAGCAATCGCTAAACCAACTCCGAGAGGTTATTGACCACGCCGAAGCACGATCAACCTGACCACGAGGGTCTGTTTCCTGCGAGCAAACGAAGAACAAGCAAGAAACTAAGATTGCAATCTGGATATTGCGAATATAAGATGAAAGCTTTATTGATCAAGGTGGGGTTCTGTGACGCCTTTGTCTGGTCGTTGAACACAAACGAAGTATGCGAAGTTGCAGCTATGGCGAACTTTTAATCTAAACAAAACCCAAAGTCTAAACGATGCCCTAAGGGCTGTATATATGGAGGAAGAGGGGGGAATTTCGTGGCCCTTGGTGGAGGGGTCCGAAATCAACCCTATCTCTTGTTTCCCCACACATACGGACTCTAAAAATAGCCTATACTTATGTATTTCGAAATTACATGGGCCTGGCCCAATAATAAGGTGACGCAACACCTAAAATAGCCTCGGGACAAAATTTATGAAGTGGCATCTTGTATATTTCGTCCAAGGCTTCATGCACCCATTATGGTGGCTTCAAAGTCCTGAAATCATCACTTGTAACTCCGTTCTTGTTCCCCTTGCGCATGCCATCATCTCCATGCTTGTTCTTGCTCCAATGTTCATCCTTCTCCAAGCTAGGCCCTTCATTTGTAAGCAAAACAAATGTATCCAATTTAGGCAGCACCATATTCTCATGAACATTAGAATCATTACCAAGAAACGAAAGTACCTGGTAATTTAGTTGGCGTGCACGAGCTCTAGTAATTGGTCCAGTATGTATAGCAGCAGGGGCTGTGGGTGTAACAATTGTATTGATGTCCTCATCATCCTCCCCTTCTTGAAATGAAGTCGTCCTCGACGGAAGTTCATCTTCCTCACCCAAATAAGGCTTCAAATCTGCAATGTTAAAAGTGGGACTAATCCCAAAATCTGCAGGCAGCTCAAGTTTATATGCATTATCATTTATTTTCTCTAACACCTTAAAGGGACCATCAGCACGTGGCATTAACTTTGATTTGCGCAAATCAGGAAATCTATCCTTACGCAAATGTAACCAAACAAGATCTCCACGTGCAAACACAACATGTTTTCTACCCTTATCTCCAGCAAGTTTATATTTAGCATTCATGCGCTCAATGTTTTCCTTAGTTAACTCATGCATTTTTAAAATCAATTCAGCACGTTGTTTAGCATCAAAATTAACCTTCTCCGAAGATGGAAGAGGCAACAAATCAATAGGTGCACGAGGTAGGAAACCATACACAACTTCAAAAGGGCACATCTTAGTAGTAGAATGCAATGAACGATTATAAGCAAATTCAATATGAGGCAAGCATTCCTCCCACATTTTCTTATTATTCTTCAAAACAGCCCAAAGCATAGTAGACAACGTTCTATTGACTACTTCAGTTTGTCCATCAGTTTGGGGGTGACAAGTAGTACTAAAAAGCAGTTTAGTCCCCAACTTAGCCCATAAACATCTCCAAAAGTGGCTAAGAAATTTAGTATCACGATCTGAAACAATAGTATTTGGCACACCATGCAAGCGAATAATTTCACGAAAGAACAAATCAGCAACATTAACAGCATCATCGCTTTTATGACATGGTATAAAGTGTGCCATTTTCGAGAATCTATCCACGACAACAAATATGCTATCCCTCCCCTTCTTTGTTCGAGGTAAACCTAAAACAAAGTCCATAGATATATCCTCCCAAGGAACACTAGGTATAGGCAAAGGCATATATAAACCATGAGGATTGAGTCGTGACTTAGCTTTTTGACATGTAGTGCAGCAAGCAATAAAACGCTCAACATCCCGTCTCATCTTTGGCCAAAAGAAATGTGTAGCAAGTACGTCCTCCGTCTTCTTCACGCCAAAGTGTCCCATTAATCCTCCTCCATGCGCCTCCTGCAACAACAAAAAATGAACGGAGCTAGCTGGAATGCATAGCTTGTTAGCACGAAACACAAATCCATCGTTAACGACGAACTTGTTCCACATTCTTCCTTCTTTACAATTCTGCATTACATCTTTAAAATCAGCATCATGCACATATTGATCTTTGATGGTCTCCAAACCAAATATTTTGAAGTCAAGTTGTGAAAGCATAGTATAGCGGCGAGACAATGCATCAGCAATAACATTTTCTTTTCCCTTCTTGTGTTTAATGACATAAGGAAAAGTCTCAATGAATTCAACCCATTTAGCATGTCTATGATTCAGTTTAGCTTGAATTTTAATATGTTTCAAAGATTCATGATCAGAATGTATAACAAATTCTTTGGGCCATAAATAATGTTGCCATGTTTCTAAAGTCCGAACAAGAGCATATAATTCTTTATCATAAGTAGAATAATTCAGACTAGGCCCACTCAATTTTTCAGAAAAGTATGCAACAGGTTTGCCATCTTGTAATAACACACCTCCTAATCCAATTCCACTAGCATCACATTCAAGCTCAAAAGTCTTATTAAAATCAGGAAGTTGGAGTAAAGGAGCATGTGTCAACTTATCTTTCAATACCGAGAAGGCTTCTTCCTGTGCGGTACCCCAAAGAAAAGGCACATCTTTCTTTGTAAGCTCATTGAGAGGTGCAGCAATGGTGCTGAAATCTCTCACAAAACGCCTATAGAATCCAGCGAGGCCAAAAAAGCTCCTCACTTGGGTGACCGTTTTGGGCTGCGGCCAACTCTCAATAGCTTCAATCTTGGCTTTATCAACTTCAATTCCCTGTGGAGTAACAACATAGCCAAGAAAAGATACTCGGTCGGTGCAAAAGGTGCACTTCCTAAGGTTACCAAACAAACGTGCATCATGTAGAGCAATAAAAACAGCACGTAAATGTTCCAAATGTTCTTCAAAAGATCTGCTATAAATCAGTATATCATCAAAATAGACTACCACAAATCGTCCAATGAAAGCACGTAAAACTTCGTTCATTAGTCTCATGAAAGTACTAGGTGCATTAGTTAACCCAAAAGGCATGACTAACCACTCATATAATCCAAACTTAGTTTTAAATGTTGTTTTCCATTCATCCCCCAATTTCATAAGAATTTGATGGTATCCACTACGCAAATCAACTTTGGAGAATATTGTAGAGCCACTCAATTCATCAAGCATATCATCTAGCCTAGGAATAGGATGACGATAATGAATAGTAATATTATTAATGCCTCTACAATCAACACACATACGTGATGTACCATCCTTTTTCGGTACTAGAATAATAGGAACAGCACAAGGACTAAGGGATTCGCGTATATAACCTTTGTCGAGAAGCTCTTGTACTTGACGCATAATCTCCTTCGTCTCCTCGGGATTGGTACGGTATGGCGCACGTTTTGGCAGTGAAGCACCGGGAATTAAGTCGATCTGATGCTCAATCCCTCGAATAGGCGGTAATCCCGGTGGCACGTCTTGTGGAAAGACGTCAGCGAACTCCTGCAAAATGTTAGTGACAGCACGAGGCAAAGAGGAAGGCACGTCCTCGAATGAAAATAATGCCTCTTTGCACACAAAAGCATAGCAAACAGATTTGCTGAAATCTAGCTCATCAATATCAGATTTGGTGGCAAATAAACATGCACTTTTCAATTTAATTTCAGAAGCAACACTAGATGGTTTATTATTAGGCTTCATTTGTTGCTCAAATACTTTTGCCACAATCTGATTTTCACTCTTATTCGTCTCCTGTTTTGCTTTATTAGCTCTATTAATATCATCTTTCAAAATGGAATCAGGAGTCATAGGAAGCAAAGTAATATTTGTATCCTTATGAACAAGAGTATAGTGATTGTTTCTACCATGGTGTACAGAATTTTTATCAAATTGCCATGGTCTACCAAGTAATAAGGATGTGCTTGCATAGGTACCACATCACAATCAACATAATCAGCATATGTAGAGATACTAAAATGCACACGAACAGTACGTGTTACCTTAACCTTGCCGCTGTTGTTGAACCATTGGATGTAGTAAGGATGTGGATGTGGTCTTTTGGTGAGAGAAAGCTTCTCCACCATCTCCATGCTAGCCAAGTTGTTGCAGCTCCCTCCGTCTATGATGACGCGCACAGAACGTTCCTTCACAACTCCCTTGGTATGGAACAAATTGTGCCTCTGATTTTGCTCAGCTTGTGTGATCTGCACACTCAAAACACGTTGAGCAACTAAACATTCATACCTGTCAGCGTCTTCAGGAGCCATGTATTGCGTCTCATGATCAGAATCATCTCCACCATGTTCTTCACGTGTAATAAGAGCCAAAGTCTCCTCATCATAGTCACTAGCGGACTCATATCCACCATCCGCGGTAGCAATCATCACACGCGGAGATTTGCATTCTCTCGCATAATGACCTCCTCCCTTACAACGACGACAAATAATATCACTTGTGTGCCCTGTTGATGCCATGGAAGAAGAAGAACGCTGTGCAGACCCCGCAGGTGCGCTCTTGGCAGATAATGGTGGTTGTGCCTGTTTTCTTGTATCACGGCTGGAGGTGGCACCGGATGGAGGTGCTAGTGCAGTTGAAGTAGAAGATGCACGTGGTGTCCATGATGAAGGTCGGCCTGCAGAAAAGTTAGTTCGCCCCAATGCTTGTCGATCCTGCACTTCACGTTCAGCTTTACAAGCAAGATGGAATAAACGAGTGATATTAGTATACTCCTTATAGTCTAGAATGGTCTGAATCTCTCTATTTAATCCACCCAGAAAACGTGCAAGCATAGCTTCATTCTCCTCAACAATACCACATCTAATCATGCCAGTTTGTAATTCCTGATAATATTCTTCTACAGAATTTTTCCCTCGTCTTAAACGCTGCAATTTTTGAAGCAATTCACGTTGATAATATGGTGGAACCCAACGCGTACGCATAGCAGTTTTCAAAGCAGCCCAAGTAGTTGGAATAGGATATAATCTACAATGTTCAGACCACCATACACATGCAAAACTAGTGAAAGCACAAACGGCAGCAGCAACTCGTCTCTCCTCAGGATATTGTAAACATGTAAATCGTTGTTCAGTTTCTAACTCCCAAGTAAGATATATATCAGGAACATATCTACCCTCAAATGGTGGAATATTCAATTTCAGTTTAGGAATATGGACATCATCTCGTACCTGAGGTGGTGGTGCAGGCCTACCATTACGAATATATACCTGAGGTCGACCTGCTGGTGGTGGTACAGGTGGCTGCATGTAGTGTTGATTTTGATCAACCTCATCCTCATAATCTCCCACATAATCATCCTCCTCCGCATTAGCAGCAGGAGCCACAGAAGTATCAACAGCACCACCAACAGTTTGGCCAAACGCAAGAGGAACACGGCTTGCTCGGCGGAGGTCTGCTTCGCGACGTGGAGGTAGTCGTTGTTGTTGTTGTTGGAGACGTGCGTTAGGTGCAGCGGGTGGTGGTGGTGGAAGACGCGCGAGCAATTCATTAAACTTGTTATCGAGCTTTGTTTCGAACGTCTTCTCAAGGCCAGTGATCTTCTCCATGGCCTCTTCAAAATTGTTCAGCACATCTTGCACCTGTTCAGTCATCATTTGCTGAAACTTATCATGAAGCTCCTTGTTCGATAAATTCTCCCAGTCAATCTCGTCGGCTTGTGATCCTGGCATGGTTAGCAGCAATAGAAACACACAAGAATATGATCCTACAGACTACTAAGAAGTGGTGGTGGTGTATCACAAATCCGTCAAGCAAATCTCAAATTCTTACCAGTTCTTACCCAGCAGCAGGCGGTGATCGGCAACCGTTGTAGTCAAAAACTCTCAAAGCTTGGATAGAGCGATTACCAGGGAGAGGCGAACACACGACGTAGATGTATGTGGAGCTGGGAAGGCTTATAGTATGGTAGCAAAAAGGGTCAGCAATAATCAATTCAGAGATGCAAAGTTGAATAAACGCTCAACGACGGTACTGTGCTGGTCCTAGGCTAGACTGTGCTAGAGACGCGAGCCTAGAACACCAACAAAATCACGGCGCGGCACGTAAACAAGGGAAAAACACACTCTGAATTTTTTTTTTCGCTCTTTTTTTTTGCGCTCTTTTTTTTTTGCGCTGCTTTTTTTTTTGCGAAAAATCACTATAATGGCGAGTGTCTCAAAACTCTTCCTAGCTCAAACGGACAGGATGGGCACGAAATTTTTTTCGACTGCCCGGACCCAAAAACTGGAAACGGGTCAAAAAAAACTTCCTATAATGGCACCTGTCTCAAAACACTCAGAAACACCTAAAAATAGGATAGCCAATTTTTTTTTCGAAAAATGCGTTTTCGAAAAATTTTGGGCCTAAACGGAGCGTGGCTACCCGACTCTTTTTTTTTCCGAAACCTACTCCGGCAAGGAAACACGAATCGGAATCTAGATTGATCCCGAAAACAAACCTAATAAGCAAGGAACTCGGATTGGTGGTGGATATATGGTGGTGGTATATGGCAGCGGTGGTAGTATTTGGATATGGATCGGTGGTGGTATATGGACACGGATTGGTGGTGGTATATGGATACGGATTCGGAGCGGTGGTGGTAGATGGCAGGGGCGATGATGATGGTGCGGCGACGGCGTGACAACTTGTGAACAGAACTCGAAACTCTAAAAGACTAGACGCTAAGACCAGCAACTGAACACGACGATGCAACCGCAAATTCAACAAAGCAAATACAGAAAAGATTATGCAAGGCTCAGATTGGTTCGGATGGGATGAACGAACCCTAATTTTTTTTGGCTTTTTCGTGGACTATAGGTATGAAGAACAGACTCGATCTAAACTACGAAAAACTGTAAAATCTCACCGAGCAACCTGGAAATCTGATACCACTTGATAGAGGCGGAGGTGTCCCGTCTTTCGATGAGATGGTGGATTTCGCTTTGGTGGAAGTCGACTTTGACGATCCGACTACGAACGTGCGAGGACGTCGCGCCTTAGCAATCGCTAAACCAACTCCGAGAGGTTATTGACCACGCCGGAGCACGATCAACCTGACCACGAGGGTCTGTTTCCTGCGAGGAAACGAAGAACAAGCAAGAAACTAAGATTGCAATCTGGATATTGCGAATATAAGATGAAAGCTTTATTGATCAAGGTGGGGTTCTGTGACGCCTTTGTCTGGTCGTTGAACACAAACGAAGTATGCGAAGTTGCAGCTATGGCGAACTTTTAATCTAAACAAAACCCAAAGTCTAAACGATGCCCTAAGGGCTGTATATATGGAGGAAGAGGGGGGAATTTCGTGGCCCTTGGTGGAGGGGTCCGAAATCAACCCTATCTCTTGTTTCCCCACACATACGGACTCTAAAAATAGCCTATACTTATGTATTTCGAAATTACATGGGCCTGGCCCAATAATAAGGTGACGCAGCACCTAAAATAGCCTCGGGACGAAATTTATGAAGTGGCATCTTGTATATTTCGTCCAAGGCTTCATGCACCCATTATGGTGGCTTCAAAGTCCTGAAATCATCACTTGTAACTCCGTTCTTGTTCCCCTTGCGCATGCCATCATCTCCATGCTTGTTCTTGCTCCAATGTTCATCCTTCTCCAAGCTAGGCCCTTCATTTGTAAACAAAACAAATGTATCCAATTTAGGCAGCATCATATTCTCATGAACATTAGAATCATTACCAAGAAACGAAAGTACCTGGTAATTTAGTTGGCGTGCACGAGCTCTAGTAATTGGTCCAGTATGTATAGTAGCAGGGGCTGTGGGTGTAACAATTGTATTGATGTCCTCATCAGTACCACATCACAATCAACATAATCAGCATATGTAGAGATACTAAAATGCACACGAACAGTACGTGTTACCTTAACCTTGCCGCTGTTGTTGAACCATTGGATGTAGTAAGGATGTGGATGTGGTCTTGTGGTGAGAGAAAGCTTCTCCACCATCTCCATGCTAGCCAAGTTGTTGCAGCTCCCTCCGTCTATTATGACGCGCACAGAACGTTCCTTCACAACTCCCTTGGTATGGAAAAAATTGTGCCTCTGATTTTGCTCAGCTTGTGTGACCTGCACACTCAAAACACGTTGAGCAACTAAACATTCATACCTGTCAGCGTCTTCAGGAGCCATGTATTGCGTCTCATGATCAGAATCATCTCCACCATGTTCTTCACGTGTAATAAGAGCCAAAGTCTCCTCATCATAGTCACTAGCGGACTCATATCCACCATCCGCGGTAGCAATCATCACACGCGGAGATTTGCATTCTCTCGCATAATGACCTCCTCCCTTACAACGACGACAAATAATATCACTTGTGTGCCCTGTTGATGCCATGGAAGAAGAAGAACGCTGTGCAGGCCCCGCAGGTGCGCTCTTGGAAGATAATGGTGGTTGTGCCTGTTTTCTTGTATCACGGCTGGAGGTGGCACCGGATGGAGGTGCTGGTGCAGTTGAAGTAGAAGATGCACGCGGTGTCCATGATGAAGGTCGGCCTGCAGAAAAGTTAGTTCGCGCCAATGCTTGTCGATCCTGCACTTCACGTTCAGCTTTACAAGCAAGATGGAATAAACGAGTGACATTAGTATACTCCTTATAGTCTAGAATGGTCTGAATCTCTCTATTTAATCCACCCAGAAAACGTGCAAGCATAGCTTCATTCTCCTCAACAATACCACATCTAATCATGCCAGTTTGTAATTCCTGATAATATTCTTCTACAGAATTTTTCCCTTGTCTTAAACGCTGCAATTTTTGAAGCAATTCACGTTGATAATATGGTGGAACCCAACGCGTACGCATAGCAGTTTTCAAAGCAGCCCAAGTAGTTGGAATAGGATATAATCTACAATGTTCAGACCACCATACACATGCAAAACTAGTGAAAGCACAAACGGCAGCAGCAACTCGTCTCTCCTCAGGATATTGTAAACATGTAAATCGTTGTTCAGTTTCTAACTCCCAAGTAAGATATATATCAGGAACATATCTACCCTCAAATGGTGGAATATTCAATTTCAGTTTAGGAATATGGACATCATCTCGTACCTGAGGTGGTGGTGCAGGCCTACCATTACGAATATATACCTGAGGTCGACCTGCTGGTGGTGGTACAGGTGGCTGCACGTAGTTCTGATTTTGATCAACCTCATCCTCATAATCTCCCACATAATCATCCTCCTCCACATCAGGAGTAGGAGCCACAAAAGTATCAACAGCAGCACCAGCAGTTTGGCCCGACTGAAGAGGGACACGGCTCGCTCGGCGGAGGGTTGTTTCCCGACGTGGAGGTAGTCGGTGTTGTTGCTTTTGTTGCAGAGGTGCGGCAGGAGCAGCCGGTGGTGGTGGTGGAAAACGCGAAAGCAATTCAGCAAACTTGTTATCGAGCTTTGTTTCAAACGTCTTCTCCATGCCATCTATCTTCTCCATGGCCTCTTCAAATCTGTTTATCACATCTTGCACCTGTCCACTCATCATTTGCTGAAACGTATCATGAAGCTCCTTGTTCGTCAAGTTCTCCCAGTCAGTCTCGTCGGCTTGTGATCCTAGCATGGTTAGCGGCAATAGAAACACACAAGAATATGATCCTACAGACTACTAACAAGTGGTGGTGGTGGCAGGTGTCACAAATCCGTCAAGCAAATCTCAAATTCTTACCAGTTCTTACCCAGCAGCAGGCGGTGATCGGCAACCGTTAGGTTGCGGAAGTCGGTGCCGGTGTAGTGGATGATGTGGTGGAAGCCCTAGGCAAAGATGCCAAAATTGTCAAAATTTGATGGAGTCAAATGGTGATGGTAGTATTTTTGTGGGAAGGGGGATGTCAAGAGCTTTCCAACGAGCTAAAGAACGCGAAAATCGGACTCCGGATGAATTAGTTATGGCCGAAACAAATATCTGCCGAAGTTGATATCTACAGGTAGCGGATGTCCGAAAAAAACGGTCGTCCGGTCGCCGGACGTCCGGTCGGGTCGGAAATCCGCTGATTCTGCTCGGGTTAGGGGGTTCCGGTCGTCCGGTAAGGTCGGACGTCCGGTGGTTCCTGCGGCTCCGGACGTCCGGTAAGGTGACGGTCGTCCGGTGTATCGGGGTCAACTCCAGATCCGAGATTCGGGACGCGATTTTGGGGGGAATTTGGAGATTTTGGGGTCAAAATTGATGAGATTTCGTGGATGAAAGATGGGGAAACTTGGGGAGATGCCAGATCCACTCGAAACCAAGAAAACCCATGAATCAAAATCAACAAAACATCATCAAACCAACAAATCACAAAAAAAAAACTGGGGCTATTTTTGGTGGGGATTTTCGAATTTAGGACGAAATCAAGCAAAAGAAGGCTAGAAAACGGTGGGGGAGGCTCCGAAATCGTGATCAACGTGGCCCATGATACCAAGATGATGTAGGGTAGGAACCCTATCGCCCGATCTTTCACGAAAGGAGCGGAATCCCGCGAAGAACACAAAGAACACAAAGGGGAAAACGAGAGAAAACACTCAAACGAACATGAATAGATCACACATGTGCGAGATCCTCGAATACATAAAGTAATATACACGATCCACGATCAACTAGGGACGATACACGGTAACCGGTCTTCTCCGTGAGGAGGTCTTGAATCCACGAGGGGATCTTCCCTTCGAAAGGGGGCTTGAATCCAAAGGGATCTTCTCCGTAGAGGCCGCGGTCTCTCTCGTGGAGTAGATCCGATATGGATGAGCGTAGCTCTATCTCTCAAATGCGCTATCACAATGCTGACCCTAGAAAGGAGGAGGTAGAGGTCTATTTATAGTCTTAGTGCAAAAGGGGGTGAAGTGAAGGGGTACATGGGCCTCAGCCCACAACTGGACACAGCCAGGTACCGGACGTCCGCTAGGGACCGGTCGTCCGGTGGCTCATGGGCGGTCGGACGTCCGGTAGGGGCCGGTCGTCCGCTCGTTTTGGCTAGGATGCTGGTGTAGCGGATTTCCGGTCTGGACCGTTCATCCGGTGGCGTCGGACGTCTGCTCGTTTGGCTCGGGTGCAGGGACACCGGTCGTCCGGTGGATCTTCAGGCGCCGGACGTCCGGACCCGACCGATCGTCCGGTGGCTGGAGCTTCTTCGACAGTCTACTTCTTGCGTCTTCGTTGCCACACTTCCCTCGCGGATGGTGTAGGTGTTCCTTGGCGCTTGCACTCCTCCATGTCGTCCGCAGCGTTCCGACAATACCTATGCATGCACACAGGAGAAGTGTCAAGTAGTATACCATCCTCGAAGGGGTCAAGTGAGCACATGTAAATTATATGATTCACCTTTGTCTATGTGAAGTAGAGGTCGCACGTGTCACTTGCCAAACAGACTCTTGACATGGTGATGTCCATAGGATGCTCCGCATCAAGGTTTGTACAAAATGAATATCATTTGTGCAACACTAACGAATGGGTTAGAAAATTAGAAACAAAAATACGTCACAGAAGTTCAACGTGAAAATAACAGGAAGTTCGACTACTATAGTGAATGAATTTGAGATGAAAAACTTTTAAAATCATCGCGAGTATGAAAAACGATTAACACGGGGAAGTTGCGTGTTTACATCAGCTTTGCACCGGTATATTTACTTGCTCAATTCCGGTAAGTGTTCCGGTGAGTGGATGGAGAGCTACGGGCAAAAAAAGCACGTGAAAAACAGAGTGAAGTTCAAGTAGACATGCCGAGAAGTTCAGGTTCTTCACGCGGTGCACTTTCGAAGAATCTGTTTCGTGATAAAGGCAGAACGAATGATGTCGCCATTTTCGAAATTACTTGAAAACGGCTAGGAATCAAAGAAAGCCATCAACATGAAAAAGTTTTGCATTTTCCTTATCTTTTCAACGGTATATTATTTGCCCCTTTCCGATAAAGTTTGTAAAAATTACAACGAAAATACGTTTTTAGCCATTTTCAAAATTGACTTAAAACAGAAATGAATTGGGAGAAACAATATATACCAAAACGTTTCACATTTCCTCAAGCTTTCCAATGCCATATTATTTGATGCATTCGGACGTATGGTTAAAAAAATAGATCGAAAATACGAGCTCGGTGGAAATTGTACCGAATTCCAAATTACTCTTAAACCGCTCAAAATTAGAAAAAACTTTCAACATGAAAAAGTAGCGCATTTTCATAACCTTTCCAACGCCATATCACTTTTCCTCAATTGGATTAGCCATTTAGAAATGGCATCGAAATTACGAACACGGCTATTCGGTTTGCGAAATTTTACGATTTTCCAAATTACTCTTTAACCATAGGGAATTAGAGAAAACTTCCAACATGTGGAAGGAGCGGTTTTGCAGCAACTTTATAACACCATATTATTTGCCTCATTCCGATAAACGGTTTTAAAATGCGATCGAAAATATGATTCATGTTTTTTGTATGAAGAAAAACGGTATTCAAAACTGCTCTTAAACCGCTTACATTTTGCCAAAAATTTAACTTGGCTCATGATACTCGCGTCCATAGCTTTCCAACTGTATATCGCAAGCCCCATTTGGGCAATGTTGGCGAAAGTTCAACCCAGCACTAGGACAAGTTTAGGTCGAACAACTCAGGTAGTAAAATTGGAAAAAAATGCAATTTCATCATGACCCGAGAGCAAAATCCGCCAACGAGCGAGATTCCTATTTAAAACCGGTATTTAGTTGCTAAAAACGTTTCTAGATTACACTAACATCATATAGAACACGACTAACTAGAATAATTCGCGGGGAAGCCATGGTTGCGAAGATAGCCCGAAGGTCGGGTTCGTACAGAGGGAAGTTCAGGCACGTCACTCACGCACTTCAGGTTGTGATCAGAATATTATTTTGATCCCGTGATCAGAATAGTGTTTATATATATATATATATATATATATATATATATATATATATATATATACATATATATGTATGTATATATGTGTGTGTGTGTGTGTGTGTGCTGTTCTGTATGCAATCCCATCGCACAACACACACGTCTTATCAGCAGCAACCGTCTGTGTAATTATCGGTCTTCACACACATTTCTGATTATAGACCTGTTTGTCACGTATCACACACATCTTGTTAAGTTGAACCGTTTTTGTTCTCATGTCTCAACGCAAACAGTTCATCCGAGTGAACCGCATGCCATATATCGCACACACCTTCATCTGGCTGACAGTTTCTTTTGTGTTGCCTAATCACAAATAGTTCATCCGAGTGAACTATATGTTGTATATCACACACACCTCCGTCTGGCTGCCAGTTTCATTTGTTCCTCCTCATCGCAAACAGTTAATTGAATTGAACCATATGCCCTGCATCGCACACGCAACCAAAATCTGAACCGTGTTTCATGCATCCTCTATCGCGAACATTTTGCACCTTTTTTGACGGGGTTTTACACCACCGTCTGTGATTATGGCATCGCACACAGTTTCGCCGAAGGGTCTCTGATCGTAGTGTCGCGTTAGCAGCATCCTGCAGTAGAGCTTGTTGAACAACAAGCTCGGGCTATAGCGAGAGGCCCCAGCGTACGGCGATGCGGGGTCCATGATGAAGGCGTCCTACGTCGCCGACGCCAGACCTTGGC
This sequence comes from Triticum aestivum, assembly GCF_018294505.1. NCBI lineage: Eukaryota > Viridiplantae > Streptophyta > Magnoliopsida > Poales > Poaceae > Triticum > Triticum aestivum. Next base: position 255,367,776 of record NC_057806.1, on the reverse strand, counting down.
GGACGTCCATGTGGATGGGGTCAGGTAGGCCATTTCGGTTGTTGTCGCTGATTTTCTCCCGTCATCTTTGAACAATTGCTACATCAGAGGGAATAGTGACTGTTGAACATATTGTGCATGTATATTGTGTCTAGGCCCCATCTCCTAGTTTTCTTGTATAGTTGAGGTTGTGGCCCCCATCATGTACATCATATACATGCCCAGTGCACCGATCAATGCAATTGTCTTGCACGGCCTAATCCTAGTCTTCCACATGGTATCTATCGCAAGTCGGTCCTAACCCTACCCTAGACGCCGCCGCCATGCCTCCATCACGTCGTCGCACCGCTTCCTCCACTCGCCGCCACCACCCACCGCGGTTGCCGGCTCGCTCCAGCCGCCGCCGCTGCCAACCTCCTCCACTGCCACCGCCACCCTCCACCGCCGTCATTCTCTCCCCAGCCACTGCCACCGCGGGACGCCGCCGCCAACTTCTCCACCCACCGCCGCCACCGCCGGTCTCCCCTAGCCGCCACCCTTCTCGCCTCCCCACCCAACCCTAGCCGGACCCCCTCTCACCCCACCTAATAGAGGCAAAGGTGTCCCGTCTTTCGATGAGATGGTGGATTTCGCTTTGGTGGAAGTCGACTTTGACGATCCGACTACGAACGTGCGAGGACGTCGCGCCTTAGCAATCGCTAAACCAACTCCGAGAGGTTATTGACCACGCCGGAGCACGATCAACCTGACCACGAGGGTCTGTTTCCTGCGAGCAAACGAAGAACAAGCAAGAAACTAAGATTGCAATCTGGATATTGCGAATATAAGATGAAAGCTTTATTGATCAAGGTGGGGTTCTGTGACGCCTTTGTCTGGTCGTTGAACACAAACGAAGTACGCGAAGTTGCAGCTATGGCGAACTTTTAATCTAAACAAAACCCAAAGTCTAAACGATGCCCTTAGGGCTGTATATATGGAGGAAGAGGGGGGGGGGGAATTTCGTGGCCCTTGGTGGAGGGGTCCGAAATCAACCCTATCTCTTGTTTCCCCACACATACGGACTCTAAAAATAGCCTATACTTATGTATTTCGAAATTACATGGGCCTGGCCCAATAATAAGGTGACGCAGCACCTAAAATAGCCTCGGGACGAAATTTATGAAGTGGCATCTTGTATATTTCGTCCAAGGCTTCATGCACCCATTATGGTGGCTTCAAAGTCCTGAAATCATCACTTGTAACTCCGTTCTTGTTCCCCTTGCGTATGCCATCATCTCCATGCTTGTTCTTGCTCCAATGTTCATCCTTCTCCAAGCTAGGCCCTTCATTTGTAAGCAAAACAAATGTATCCAATTTAGGCAGCATCATATTCTCATGAACATTAGAATCATTACCAAGAAACGAAAGTACCTGGTAATTTAGTTGGCGTGCACGAGCTCTAGTAATTGGTCCAGTATGTATAGCAGCAGGGGCTGTGGGTGTAACAATTGTATTGATGTCCTCATCACCACCCCACCCTAGCCGCGCCACCCCTAGCTGTGCTGCAACCCTAACCATTTGCGCCATTGGATCCTACACCGCCACCAATCCCTTCGCCGGTCCTAACGTGACTCTCGTTCACGATCTGAATATCCACGAGCGTGCCCCGGTGTTCCTTGATCAATCCACTGCCTCCTACTGCGCTTGGAAGCGACTTCCTTTGTGTTCCGCGAGTACCTGCTCCATGGCCATGTTGACGGCACCGTGAACTCCAGCCTCATGGTGAACGACGAGGAGTGGATGATCCTTGACACCACCAACATCCGCTAGTTCTACCTCACCATCTCCAAGGACGTCTTCCACACGTTGGTGGATGATGACGACGACACTTACACTGTCTAGACCAAGCTCAATGGTCTGTACACCGACAACAAGCTTGGGTGCAAGGTCCTCCTCCACGTCAAGTTTTATGGGTGCCAGCAGCTTGACGCGTCCATTGATGACTTTTGCATGCGCCTCAAGAAGCTTGCCGACAAGCTTCGTGATCTCGGCGAGACGGACGGTGATGAGCTCCTCATTAGCACCCTCACTGCCAGTCTCAACGAGGACCTTTGATGCGGAGCATCCTATGGACATCACCATGTCAAGAGCCACTTCGTCAAGTGACACGTGTGACATCTACTTCATGCTTACAAAGGTGAATCGTCTCCTTTACACGTGTCCACTTGTACCCTTCGAGGATGGTATACTACTTGACCCCTCTCTCGTGTGCATGCATAGGTGTGAGCGGAGCTACACGTTCTTCGAGGAGGAACCCAATCGGAAGAGTACAACTACACCATCCACGAGGAGAATGCATGAAAGAAGGAAGCTCGCCGAGTCCAAGGAGAAGGACGGGAAGACCGCAAGGAAGACAGAGGTGAGAAAATGGAAGAAGAAGCACGGTTTAGAGGACCCCGTGCGCACGGCCCTTTCGGACCCCATGTGCACGGCCTATCCAGAGAGTTTCCGGATACCCGTGAGCACGGGCCCCAAAAGACCCCGTGCACACGGGACCCCCGTGCCCACAGGGCTGACTTAGCCCGTGCGCCCGGGCCTACCTGCGAGTTGGCCAGGAGATGCCCCTTTTGCCCCTCCACTCGTCCCTCACCTCCAGCCACCTACATATTTCATCCCTAGGTCATTTGTTAGGGTTAGCAAAGGATATGATAGACATATGAGAGCTTTGCTCCATGGATCAACTCCACTAGGAGATCAAGACCTCCTCTTGGAGTGACCAACCTCAAGACCTCCTAAGGGAGAAGATCCCTAGTGGATAGATCCCCATTATAGGATCACCAAGACCTCATTCCTCATAGGATTGGGATGAACTAGTATCTTGTATCTTTCCTTTGTTGTCTTTGAATCATTGTATCTCTCTTTGTGTGATTGGATCTAGCATATGTGTGATTGGATCTAGTCAATTTAGTGTTTTCCCTCTTGTGTTCATCTTGTCCTTGGGGATTCCCCCTCCAATTCGTGAAAGATATCCACTTAGGGTTCCACCCTATATCATTTGGTATCATGAGCCATGGTTTCTCACAAAATTGGAGCCCCCTCTTTGTTTTTCTAGCCTAATTTTGCTTGTTCTTACCCAATTTCGAAATTCCCCACAAAATAAGCCTTAACAATTTTTTTTTGTGATTTGAAGTTTCTTGTGAGTTTTTGTTGATTTTGATCCGTGGTTCTGGTGTCTAGGAAGTAGATCTAACTCCTATTGCGTCCCCATACTGATGAGGACATGAATACCTTGGATACGACCAAAAATATTGCATACATGCATATTTGTCAGGTGATTTCTAATGCAAACTATTCAATAATCTTTTTATGTTATCCAGAACAAAAATACTTCACACACTTTTGTGTTTTGTCTAATTGTAGGTGTATGGGACACTTGTACAATCCACATATGAAGATAAGGGAAAAGGAGAAGTTTAGGTTGTGTTCAAAAAGTCCTCTCACGTCACTTTTGGGCCAAGAGAAGATAGAGTCCAAGTCTCTCACGTTCTGGATTCAGATTCGGACTGCACAGACATACCTGACTCAAAACGCCAACAACTTTTTCATACGGACTCCGAATTGGGAGATTCTTTTTTTGTTGGAAACTAGATTTCGTGCTCTTTCCAACCCAATTGGATTCACCTTCAAATTCGTCCGGAGCGTTGAGTTACGGATGAAACAATCTGACATTGCAGCAGAATCCGAGTCAAACTACAAGCCCAAAGGTGTTGCATCACCTCCACTTGGGCCCATGAGCCTTGTACGACCTAGGGTTAGTTTTAGGCTGCCTTGGGACGTCCTCCCACCTCCTTGGCCGCCACCCCTTGCTCCTATATAAGTAGATCCATCTAGTAGCCTTTTCCTTGAGATTTGTTTAGTTAAAAGTTAGCCATTGCAACTTCGTGTACTTTGTTTGTGTCCAACGACCAGACCAAGACCGCTTCCGGATCCCCACCATTATCAATACTTCATATTTATTTGCAATATTCAGATTGCTTTATCATATTCTTGCTTGTTCTTCGATTGCTTGCAGGAATAGACCTTCGTGGTCAGGCTGACCGTGCTTCCAGCATCGTCAGTAACCTCAGGAGATTGGTTTAGCGATTGCTAAGGCGCAACGTCGTGCACGTTTGTAGTCGGATCATCAAAGTCATCTCCACCAAATCGATAGTTATCATCTCATCGAAAGATCGGGACCCTCGCCTCTATCAAGTGGTATCAGTTTTCAGGTTGCTCGGTGAGAATTTCTAGTTTTCCTAGATTAGATTTATTTTTTACCTATTGTCCAAGAAAAAGCAACAAAAAAGAGTTAGATCTATTCATCCTTGGTCCAAGCCAGCCTGAGCCTTTGCAATTTTCTTTTCATTGCTTGCATAGTTGAATTATCGGTTGCATCATCGTGTTGAGTTGCTGGTCTTAGTGTCTAGTTCGTTTAGAGTTTCAAGTTCTGTTCACATTCGTCACGCCACCGCTGCATCATTATCTCTTCCGCTGTCCACCACCCATCCATCAATTTCCACCACGTGCTACCCACCATTCATTGTCATAATAATAGTTGAGATCGTTCACATCTTCGCTTGATCCAATCTGCATCTTATCTAGTTTGTTTTGGAAAGAGGGAGAAAAAAAGAGAGAGAAAAAAACGATAAAAAAAGAGAAAAAAAGTCAGAGAAAAAAAGGAGAGAAAGAAAAAAAAGTGTGAGGAAAAAAAAGAGAGAAGAAAAAAAACAAAATTAGGATCTTTTTAGACTCAATCTCGTAGTTGAATTCGGATTGGAATCTGTTTTGTGCACTGTTCAGTAAAACAGGCATAACTTCCTCATACGAAGTCCGTTTTGCCTCCGCGAGTACTCAAACGAAAGCTACCGACGAGCCGCATCTAAATAGTTGAAGAAGCTAGTTCAATATTTGGCACCTCAAAATCGGCTTCTAAATAGGTCTTTTTGCCCTCCGAAGTTCATGAACACAGCTTATTCCAGTTTTTCAGGCCAGTTTTCGAATTTTTTGACTCCTCATATCAACTCGGAATTGAGTGATTCCATTTGTGTTTGAAAGCTTGAGTCACTACCATTCTTAAAAAAAATCAAAAAATCGGCACAAAGTTTTTCAGAGGAAAGTTGGAGACAAAGTTGTTGATATATCCTGCTTGGCTGTTGTTTCACATCATTATCTTTACTACCGTTGTGATCTTCACTTATATCTTGCTGTCCAGAGCTACTTAGTATCCTTCATTGATGCTAGTTGTGCTACGACGTGACCTCATTAGTGTTCTAGGCTCGCGTCTCTAGTTCGGTCTAGCCTATGACCAGCACAGTACCGTCGTTGAGCGTTTACTCAACATCGCATCTCTGAATTGATTATTGCTAATCTTTTGCTACCATATATAGCCAACCCAGCTCCACATATTTCTACACCGTGTATATGTACGTTTCCCTGGCAATCGCTTTACATAATCTTCAGAGTTATTTGACATCGCTGGTTGCCTGTCACCACCTGCTGCTTGGTAAGAACTTGTAAGATATTGATATTTGCTTTACTGTGAGCGCTTTACCACCACACCCTAGTAGTTCATAGGAACATTATTCTTGAATTTTGTTTCTTGTTTCTACTAATCATGACAGGTTCCGAAGATAGAAGTTCTTGGACGACGGACACATCTTCACCATCATGAGAGTTGGGACAACACACACAAGCACATGGTCAGGTTATCTTTTTACCGTCATTTGAGGGTAGATTTAATCCTACTACTTATCTAGCTTGGGAGCTTGAAGTAGAACAAGTTTTTAGTCACCATGACTTTTCTGAACTTGAGCGAGTGCGAGCAGCCACTAGAGCATTTACTGATTTTGCTTCTGTTTGGTGGAGTGTACATTGTAAGAAAAACATTGATAACCAACCCACAACTTGGAAAGTTTTGAAAGCTGTAATGAGACAACAATTTTTCCCTCCTTATTATCGTCGTGAATTGCTTCGCAAATTTGAATAATTTAAACAAGGCAACAACACTGCTCATGCTTACTACCAAGAGTTCAAATCTTATATGCATCATTGTGACATAGAAGAATCTGAGAATGATACAATGAATAGATTTTTTGGTGGTTTGAACCATGATATTTAGGCGAGATTTTAGTATATTCCTCGTTGCATTACTGGTATGTATGTCCGTGCTTGTACATTTGAGAGACAGATACAAGAGGATGCATTAGGTGACTACAACAACTACTATTCCAGTTCATGCTCACCACCGCCGGTGGGTTCCTCCATCATTGCACCTCAGATTATGAGCGCGGCATCATCTCAAGGGTATGGTACATTGTCAACGTCCGTACCTACATCAGCTACATCTTTGCCACAAGGTAACAGTAAGATATTGATGATATAACTTCACATCAGAAAGATGCATGCCTAGTTAACTTGAATGCGTCATGTATTGAGTTACCTGTTGATTTGAGCACACCACCTATTTTAGAGAGTGATCAAACAACTGAAATATCAACAATTTTGAGTGCACCCATTGAATTAACTGTTGATGCAAAAGAACTAATGTTTAATCATTTTGATATGGCCTCCAATCTTGGTGACGATTCTGTGTCCAATGACTTATTGCATGTTTGCTTATTTAAGCATGTTGTAGCACGTAAATTTGATGCAAGTAAGGTTTATTCACCAAAGTTGGGATGGTTTAAGGATGAACATTGCGAATCTTTTGAAATGAATAAGAGCTTCACTTATATGTGCAAACTGAGTTCTAATATTTTCATGCCATCTACTTCTTGTGATAATTTTTTGGCTTTAGTTTTTATGAACTATGAAAGTTACTCATGTATACATGTGTCATACGTGCAAAAATCAAGGGAAGTTAAACTGGATGACATATACATATACAACATGTACACCTTGTCTCTTTTGTTAGACACATTTCAGATTAAGCAATGCCGAGGACGGCTTTGTTTTCAAAAAGGGGAGGATGATGAGGACATGAATACCTTGGATACGACCAAAAATATTGCATACATGCATATTTGTCAGGTGATTTCTAATGCAAACTATTCAATAATCTATTTATGTTACACAGAACAAAAATACTTCACACACTTTTGTGTTTTGTCTAATTGCAGGTGTATGGGACATTTGTACAATCCACATATGAAGATAAGGGAAAAGGAGAAGTTTAGGTTGTGTTCAAAAAGTCCTCTCACGTCACTTTTGGGCCAAGAGAAGATAGAGTCCAAGTCTCTCACATTCTGGATTCAGATTCGGACTGCACAGACATACCTGACTCAAAACGCCAACAACTTTTTCATACGGACTCCGAATTGGGTGATTATTTTTTTGTTGGAAACTAGATTTCGTGCTCTTTCCAACCCAATTGGATTCACCTTCAAATTCATCCGGAGCGTTGAGTTACAGACGAAATAATCTGACGTTGCAGCAGAATCCGAGTCAAACTACAAGCCCAAAGGTGTTGCATCACCTCCACTTGGGCCCATGAGCCTTGTACGACCTAGGGTTAGTTTTAGGCTGCCTTGGGATGTCCTCCCACCTCCTTGGCCGCCACCCCTTGCTCCTATATAAGTAGATCCATCTAGTAGCTTTTTCCTTGGGATTTGTTTAGTTAAAAGTTAGCCATTGCAACTTCGTGTACTTCGTTTGTGTCCAACGACCAGACCAAGACCGCTTCCCGATCCCCACCATTATCAATACTTCATATTTATTTGCAATTTTCAGATTGCTTTATCATATTCTTGCTCGTTCTTCGATTGCTTGCAGGAATAGACCTTCGTGGTCAGGCTGACCGTGCTTCCAGCATCGTCAGTAACCTCAGGAGATTGGTTTAGCGATTGCTAAGGTGCAACGTCGTGCACGTTTGTAGTCGGATCATCAAAGTCGTCTCCACCAAATCGATAGTTATCATCTCATCGAAAGATCGGGACCCTCGCCACTATCACATACCCCAATTTTTTCTTTCCCCCTTCAAATTTGACAAGAAAATCACGAATTTTCCGCCTGCCCCGTGCCCACGGGCCCCCGCGAAGTCTTTGGTGACCCCGTGTCCTCGGTACGTGTTCCGCGTGCACGGGACCCCGTGTCCACGGGCCTTGGACCCCGTGCGCACGGCCCTCCCAGAATCAGCTACATCCACTTTACGTTTTCGGTCATAACTTCCACTCCCGAACTCCGATTTGGGTGTTCTTTGGCTCGTTGAAAAGCTAGCGACGTGCCCGAGCTGCTCATCTTGGTTTCACCACCATTTGCCTCCATCAAATTTTCCCCATTTTTGCATCTTTTGCATAGGCCCTCCGCCATAACTTCCGCACCACCACATACAACTTCCGCAAACTAACCCATTTTGGTTCTTATTGCATTTGTGGTCGGTTGAGTTGTGATTTGAGTCTCCTAAGGTGTTTCGGCTACTTAGGGACAGTTACATATTCATCCACCACCGGTGACTTGTATCGGTCCATCGACTACACCCAAAACGAGCTTCCACATCGACGGCGACCATCCATCCTTTGAGACCATCTTCAACCGGAAGCAAGGCCGGTTACCCCGACTTCGTGGAAGGTTAAGTGTGATGAAGGTATCCATTCCGTCATAAACTTTCCCTTCCTTGCCATTACATCTTGATAGCCCCACCGTCTTTGCGAATACCTTCATACCTATTGAGACTAGCTATCCGAGTATTGCCGGGCTTCATGAAAACTTGTGCACCATAGTTATACGATATCATATTGTTGCATCATTAGATATATCATATTGTGCAATTGCTTGCTCCCGTGCATATCTTGTGATACTTATCTCATGTTTGGTTGAGGCTCAATAAGCATAGTGGAAAGGAAGAGAAGAGCAAAAAACAGTAAAAAAAAGCTTTAAGCAAGAAAAAGAATGATCATAAGCTTATAAGCAAAAGAGAGTTGAGCATGAAAAGAGATACTTGTGCATGAGGATACATGGAATAGGAAACATTTAGCTTGCATACATATAGGTTGGTGCCAAGTAGTGAATCATGCCCAAGTGTGCAATCAAGCTAGTGCTCTCCTAGTGTTTGTGCAACACGAGCTTCATCTTCTTTAGGCAATTTTGTATTGCTCATCCCTATAGTTGCACAAGCCCCATTTATCCCATCCTGTGTGTTTCTTTATTGCCCTCCTCTATATTTGTGATCACTTGCTTTGCATTTTGAGTCCTTTGGATTTATTTCAACATTTACAATATCTTGGACTTCCATTTGCATGAAATTTGTGCCACTATCCTCACCGAGCTCCACCATAAGCCTTATTTGTGTAGGAGTGAGAATTGACAAGATCTGGTACCAATTGTGCTATTTCCTTGCTACATTATTGAGTGATCTTTGATCCATCCTCAACATTGGATAAGGTACATTGGTCTAGTTCTTTCCTTTCTTCCACTCATATTTGCGCGAGTCTTGTGATGGATAGGCAAGGCATTTCATCTCCGTTCTTCGACAACAACAACAGCGTGAACAACTACATCACCAAAGCGTCAATCTTCGATCTACAACGACAAATGCAAGGCACACAATCAAGATTGCGAGAGCGCATCGAGAACCTCTCCATTGACATTCGCCACTCCGAAGCGAGGAAAATGGACTACATCGACAACAACTTTCCGCACAAAAGGAGGAGCAAGATGCAAGGATGGAGGAGATTCAGGCCTTGATCAAGTCTACTTCCCCTTCGTCATCTTCAAGGCGGCGGCAAGCACATCGATCCTCTTCGGAGCGCCCAAGAGACACAAGCGCAAGTCGTCCACGTCCACATCTCCATGGCGACCACCATCACGTTCGTGATCCATCTCGTCATGAAGGCCATGTCAGCTCCAAGCAACATGTGCACAACGACGATGAATGACATCTACGACGAGCTCAAGCACGACAACGACATCATCAACATGAAGATGCTTGAGATGCGCCTACCTACAAGTCCCAACAAGCCCTACTTCACGGCAAGTCCAAACTTCATGACCACAAGAGAAGACCGCGAGACAAGCACCACGAAGAGCACGCTACGGCTACAACAACCACTTCAACATCTTCGCCAAGTGCTATCAAGGCATCTTCGCCTTCGGACGTAGGGCATCTTCGCCTACTTCCCGTGAGTTCGCCTACATCAACATCTTCAACTACAAGGTGACCATCTACGAGCGAGGGAGACACTTCCATCTTCGGAAGCCCCTCAAGGAAGATGACCGAGCATGGGAATTTCCCTTCGGTCATGGAGACGAGCTACGAGGTGCCACATCATTTGGGCCTCCAATAACTAGACGACGACAAGAAGGTCGAGCAAGGGCCATCCCCTTCGACCACGGCGACCAGCAGGAACCTCTTCAACAACATGAAGACGACGCCCATATTGGACTCATACTCCGAGTCAAGCTACGAGACCGCTCATGAGACCTTATCTTTGGTCTTCGAGGAGAGTGATGATGTTCCATCTTCGGCCTTCATCCACGGCTACGACCATGACATGATTGAGCATGGAGACATTTGCACCAACATCTCTCCGACAACGACATGTGACGAGATGTCCCAATTGCCATGTGAGGAGAGCCACCACCACATGAGTGACATGAGTGACTCCACCACACGTGACATTGAGAGCATTTCCTATGAGAGGATGAGTGTGACCACCACTAGCCCCACACTTGAGAGCATGCCACACATCCTATGTGAGATTGAGAGCCATTTGAATGACTCCACCAACCATATGAGTGAGAGCATCCAAGAGGGAGTGAGTGAGCCACAACACTTAGTGAGTGAGGTAGTTGACACAGCATGTGAGGCCACTTTGATTTCTAACGACTTAACCTCTACTCCTAGTGTGTTTTCTTATTTGGTGCTAGGTCTCCTACATGATGACAATGACTCGGTCTTCGACACCTCACCTACAACACATGAGCGATGCTCCAAAGTCTGGAAAATTCTGGCTAGGCGGTTTTTAGACCATTTGTAGACTTTTTCGAAAAAATTTGTTGCGGAGCAAAAAAAAAAGAGGAAAAAAAGTGCAAAAAAAAAGAGAAAAAAAATTCAGAGTGTGCTCCTCCCTTGTTTACGTGCCGTGCCATGATTTTGTTGGTGTTCTAGGCTCGCGTCTCTAGCACAGTCTAGCCTAGGACCAGCACAGTACCGTCGTTGAGCGTTTATTCAACTTTGCATCTCTGAATTGATTATTGCTGACCCTTTTTGCTACCATATTATAAGCCTTCCCAGCTCCACATACATCTACGTCGTGCGTTTGACTCTCCCTGGTAATCGCTCTATCCAAGCTTTGAGAGTTTTGACTACAACGGTTGCCGATCACCGCCTGCTGCTGGGTAAGAACTGGTAAGAATTTGAGTTTTGCTTGACGGGTTTGTGACACCCACCACCACCACTTGTTCGTAGTCTGTAGGATCATATTCTTGTGTGTTTCTGTTGCTGCTAACCATGCCAGGATCACAAGCCAACGAGATTGACTGGGAGAATTTATCGAACAAGGAGCTTCATGATAAGTTTCAGCAAATGATGACTGAACAGGTGCAAGATGTGTTGAACAATTTTGAAGAGGCCATGGAGAAGATCACTGGCCTTGAGAAGACGTTCGAAACAAAGCTCGATAACAAGTTTAATGAATTGCTCGCGCGTCTTCCACCACCACCACCCGCTGCACCTAACGCACCTCTCCAACAACAACAACAACGACTACCTCCACGTCGTGAAACAGACCTCCGCCGAGCAAGCCGTGCTCCTCTTGCGTTTGGCCAAACTGTTGGTGTTGCTGTTGATACTTCTGTGGCTCCTGCTGCTGATGCGGAGGAGGACGATTATGTGGGAGATTATGAGGATGAGGTTGACCAAAATCAGCACTACGTGCAGCCACCTGTACCACCACCTGCAGGTCGACCTCAGGTATATATTCGTAATGGTAGGCCTGCACCACCACCTCAGGTACGAGATGATGTCCATATTCCTAAACTGAAATTGAATATTCCACCATTTGAGGGTAGATATGTTCCTGATATATATCTTACTTGGGAGTTAGAAACTGAACAGCGATTTACATGTTTACAATATCCTGAGGAGAGACGAGTTGCTGCTGCTGTTTGTGCTTTCACTAGTTTTGCATGTGTATGGTGGTCTGAACATTGTAGATTATATCCTATTCCAACTACTTGGGCTGCTTTGAAAACTGCTATGCATACGCGTTGGGTTCCACCATATTATCAACGTGAATTGCTTCAAAAATTGCAGCGTTTAAGACAAGGGAAAAATTCTGTAGAAGAATATTATCAGGAATTACAAACTGGCATGATTAGATGTGGTATTGTTGAGGAGAATGAAGCTATGCTTGCACGTTTTCTGGGTGGATTAAATAGAGAGATTCAGACCATTCTAGACTATAAGGAGTATACTAATATCACTCGTTTATTCCATCTTGCTTGTAAAGCTGAACGTGAAGTGCAAGATCGACAAGCATTGGGGCGAACTAACTTTTCTGCAGGCCGACCTTCATCATGGACACCACGTGCATCTTCTACTTCAACTGCACCAGCACCTCCATCCGGTGCCACCTCCAGCCGTGATACAAGAAAACAGGCACAACCACCATTATCTGCCAAGAGCGCACCTGCGGGGCCTGCACAGCGTTCTTCTTCTTCCATGGCATCAACAGGGCACACAAGTGATATTATTTGTCGTCGTTGTTAGGGAGGAGGTCATTATGCGAGAGAATGCAAATCTCCGCGTGTGATGATTGCTACCGCGGATGATGGATATGAGTCTGCTAGTGACTATTATGAGGAGACTTTGGCTCTTATTACACGTGAAGAACATGGTGGAGATGATTCTGATCATGAGACGCAATACATGGCTCCTGAAGACGCTGACAGGTATGAATGTTTAGTTGCTCAACGTGTTTTGAGTGTGCAGATCACACAAGCTGAGCAAAATCAGAGGCACAATTTGTTCCATACCAAGGGAGTTGTGAAGGAACGTTCTGTGCGCGTCATCATAGACGGAGGGAGCTGCAACAACTTGGCTAGCATGGAGATGGTGGAGAAGCTTTCTCTCACCACAAGACCACATCCACATCCTTACTACATCCAATGGTTCAACAACAGCGGCAAGGTTAAGGTAACACGTACTGTTCGTGTGCATTTTAGTATCTCTACATATGCTGATTATGTTGATTGTGATGTGGTACCTATGCAAGCATGTTCCTTATTACTTGGTAGATCATGGCAATTTGATAAAAATTCTGTACACCATGGTAGAAACAATCACTATACTCTTGTTCATAAGGATAAAAATATTACTTTGCTTCCTATGACTCCTGATTCCATTTTGAAAGATGATATTAATAGAGCTAATAAAGCACAACAGGAGAAGAATAAGAGTGAAAATCAGATTGTGGCAAAAGAATTTGAGCAACAAATGAAGCCTAACAATAAACCATCTAGTGTTGCTTCTGAAATTAAATTGAAAAGTGCATGTTTATTTGCCACCAAATCTGATATTGATGAGCTAGATTTCAGCAAATCTGTTTGCTATGCTTTTGTGTGCAAAGAGGCATTATTTTCATTCGAGGACGTGCCTTCCTCTTTGCCTCCTGCTGTCACTAACATTTTGCAGGAGTTCGCTGATGTTTTTCCACAAGACGTGCCACCGGGATTACCGCCTATTCGAGGGATTGAGCATCAGATTGACTTAATTCCCGGTGCTTCACTGCCAAACCGTGCACCATACCTGATGAGGACATCAATACAATTGTTACACCCACAGCCCCTGCTGCTATACATACTGGACCAATTACTAGAGCTCGTGCACGCCAACTAAATTACCAGGTACTTTCGTTTCTTGGTAATGATTCTATTGTTCATGAGAATATGATGCTGCCTAAATTGGATACATTTGTTTTGCTTACAAATGAAGGGCCTAGCTTGGAGAAGGATGAACATTGGAGCAAGAACAAGCATGGAGATGATGGCATGCGCAAGGGAAACAAGAACGGAGTTACAAGTGACGATTTCAGGACTTTGAAGCCACCATAATGGGTGCATGAAGCCTTGGACGAAATATACAAGACGCCACTTCATAAATTTCGTCCCGAGGCTATTTTAGGTGCTGCGTCACCTTATTATTGGGCCAGGCCCATGTAATTTCGAAATACATAAGTATAGGCTATTTTTAGAGTCCGTATGTGTGGGGAAACAAGAGATAGGGTTGATTTCGGACCCCTCCACCAAGGGCCACGAAATTCCCCCCCTCTTCCTCCATATATACAGCCCTTAGGGCATCGTTTAGACTTTGGGTTTTGTTTAGATTAAAAGTTCGTCATAGCTGCAACTTCGCGTACTTCGTTTGTGTTCAACGACCAGACAAAGGCGTCACAGAACCCCACCTTGATCAATAAAGCTTTCATCTTATATTCGCAATATCCAGATTGCAATCTCAGTTTCTTGCTTGTTCTTCGTTTGCTCGCAGGAAACAGACCCTCGTGGTCAGGTTGATCGTGCTCCGGCGTGGTCAATAACCTCTCGGAGTTGGTTTAGCGATTGCTAAGGCGCGACGTCCTCGCACGTTCGTAGTCGGATCGTCAAAGTCGACTTCCACCAAAGCGAAATCCACTATCTCATCGAAAGACGGGACACCTTTGCCTCTATCAAGAAGCTTTCTCTCACCACAAGACCACATCCACATCCTTACTACATCCAATGGTTCAACAACAGCGGCAAGGTTAAGGTAACACGTACTGTTCGTGTGCATTTTAGTATCTCTACATATGCTGATTATGTTGATTGTGATGTGGTACCTATGCAAGCATGTTCCTTATTACTTGGTAGACCATGGCAATTTGATAAAAATTCTGTACACCATGGTAGAAACAATCACTATACTCTTGTTCATAAGGATAAAAATATTACTTTGCTTCCTATGACTCCTGATTCCATTTTGAAAGATGATATTAATAGAGCTAATAAAGCAAAACAAGAGACGAATAAGAGTGAAAATCAGATTGTGGCAAAAGAATTTGAGCAACAAATGAAGCCTAATAATAAACCATCTAGTGTTGCTTCTGAAATTAAATTGAAAAGTGCATGTTTATTTGCCACCAAATCTGATATTGATGAGCTAGATTTCAGCAAATCTGTTTGCTATGCTTTTGTGTGCAAAGAGGCATTATTTTCATTCGAGGACGTGCCTTCCTCTTTGCCTCCTGCTGTCACTAACATTTTGCAGGAGTTCGCTGGCGTCTTTCCACAAGACGTGCCACCGGGATTACCGCCTATTCGAGGGATTGAGCATCAGATTGACTTAATTCCCAGTGCTTCACTGCCAAACCGTGCACCATACCGTACCAATCCAGAGGAGACGAAGGAGATTATGCGTCAAGTACAAGAGCTTCTCGACAAAGGTTATATACGCGAATCCCTTAGTCCTTGTGCTGTTCCTATTATTCTAGTGCCGAAAAAGGATGGTACATCACGTATGTGTGTTGATTGTAGAGGCATCAATAATATTACTATTCGTTATCGTCATCCTATTCCTAGGCTAGATGATATGCTTGATGAATTGAGTGGCTCTACAATATTCTCCAAAGTTGATTTGCATAGTGGATACCATCAAATTCGTATGAAATTGGGAGATGAATGGAAAACAGCATTCAAAACTAAGTTTGGATTATATGAGTGGTTAGTCATGCCTTTTGGGTTAACTAATGCACCTAGTACTTTCATGAGATTAATGAACGAAGTTTTATGTGCTTTCATTGGACGATTTGTGGTAGTTTACTTTGATGACATATTGATTTATAGCAGATCTTTGGAAGAACATTTGGAACATTTACGTGTTGTTTTTATTGCTCTACGTGATGCACGTTTGTTTGGTAACCTTGGGAAGTGCACCTTTTGCACCGACCGAGTATCTTTTCTTGGCTATGTTGTTACTCCACAGGGAATTGAAGTTGATAAAGCCCAGATTGAAGCTATTGAGAGTTGGCCGCAACCCAAAACGGTCACACAAGTGAGGAGTTTTCTTGGCCTCGCTGGATTCTATAGGCGTTTTGTGAGAGATTTCAGCACCATTGCTGCACCTCTCAATGAGCTTACAACGAAAGATGTGCCTTTTCTTTGGGGTACCGCACAGGAAGAAGCCTTCTCGGTATTGAAAGATAAGTTGACACATGCTCCTTTACTCCAACTTCCTGATTTTAATAAGACTTTTGAGCTTGAATGTGATGCTAGTGGAATTGGATTAGGCGGTGTGTTATTGAAAGATGGCAAACCTGTTGCATACTTTTCTGAAAAATTGAGTGGGCCTAGTTTGAATTATTCTACTTATGATAAAGAATTATATGCTCTTGTTTGGACTTTAGAAACATGGCAACATTATTTATGGCCCAAAGAATTTGTTATACATTCTGATCATGAATCTTTGAAACATATTAAAAGTCAAGCTAAACTGAATCGTAGACATGCTAAATGGGTTGAATTCATTGAGACTTTTCCTTATGTCATTAAACACAAGAAGGGAAAAGAAAATGTTATTGCTGATGCATTGTCTCGCCGCTATACTATGCTTTCACAACTTGACTTCAAAATATTTGGTTTGGAGACCATCAAAGATCAATATGTGCATGATGCTGATTTTAAAGATGTAATGCAGAATTGTAAGGAAGGAAGAATGTGGAACAAGTTCGTCGTTAACGATGGATTTGTGTTTCATGCTAACAAGCTATCCATTCCAGCTAGCTCCGTTCGTCTTTTGTTGTTGCAGGAGGCGCATGGAGGAGGATTAATGGGACACTTTGGCGTGAAGAAGACGGAGGACGTACTTGCTACACATTTTTTTTGGCCAAAGATGAGACGGGATGTTGAGCGTTTTATTGCTTGATGCACTACATGTCAAAAAGCTAAGTCACGACTCAATCCTCATGGTTTATATATGCCTTTGCCTGTACCTAGTGTTCCTTGGGAGGATATATCTATGGACTTTGTTTTAGGTTTACCTCGAACAAAGAAGGGGAGGGATAGCATATTTGTTGTCGTAGATAGATTCTCGAAAATGGCACACTTTATACCATGTCATAAAAGCGATGATGCTGTTAATGTTGCTGATTTGTTCTTTCGTGAAATTATTCGCTTGCATGGTGTGCCAAATACTATTGTTTCAGATCGTGATACTAAATTTCTTAGCCACTTTTGGAGATGTTTATGGGCTAAGTTGGGGACTAAACTGCTTTTTAGTACTACTTGTCACCCCCAAACTGATGGACAAACTGAAGTAGTCAATAGAACGTTGTCTACTATGCTTAGGGCTGTTTTGAAGAATAATAAGAAAATGTGGGAGGAATGCTTGCCTCATATTGAATTTGCTTATAATCGTTCATTGCATTCTACTACTAAGATGTGCCCTTTTGAAGTTGTGTATGGTTTCCTACCTCGCGCACCTATTGATTTGTTGCCTCTTCCATCTTCGGAGAAGGTTAATTTTGATGCTAAACAACGTGCTGAATTGATTTTATAAATGCATGAGTTAACTAAGGAAAACATTGAGCGCATGAATGCTAAATATAAACTTGCTGGAGATAAGGGTAGAAAACATGTTGTGTTTGCACCTGGAGATCTTGTTTGGTTACATTTGCGTAAGGATAGATTTCCTGATTTGCGCAAATCAAAGTTAATGCCACGTGCTGATGGTCCCTTTAAGGTGTTAGAGAAAATAAATGATAATGCATATAAACTTGAGCTGCCTGCAGATTTTGGGGTTAGTCCCACTTTTAACATTGCAGATTTGAAGCCTTATTTGGGTGAGGAAGATGAACTTCCGTCGAGGACGACTTCATTTCAAGAAGGGGAGGATGATGAGGACATCAATACAATTGTTACACCCACAGCCCCTGCTGCTATACATACTGGACCAATTACTAGAGCTCGTGCACGCCAACTAAATTACCAGGTACTTTCGTTTCTTGGTAATGATTCTAATGTTCATGAGAATATGATGCTGCCTAAATTGGATACATTTGTTTTGCTTACAAATGAAGGGCCTAGCATGGAGAAGGATGAACATTGGAGCAAGAACAAGAATGGAGTTACAAGTGATGATTTCAGGACTTTGAAGCCACCATAATGGGTGCATGAAGCCTTGGACGAAATATACAAGATGCCACTTCATAAATTTCGTCCCGAGGCTATTTTAGGTGCTGCGTCACCTTATTATTGGGCCAGGCCCATGTAATTTCGAAATACATAATTATAGGCTATTTTTAGAGTCCGTATGTGTGGGGAAACAAGAGATAGGGTTGATTTCGGACCCCTCCACCAAGGGCCACGAAATTCCCCCCCTCTTCCTCCATATATACAGCCCTTAGGGCATCGTTTAGAATTTGGGTTTTGTTTAGATTAAAAGTTCGCCATAGCTGCAACTTCGCGTACTTCGTTTGTGTTCAACGACCAGACAAAGGCGTCACAGAACCCCACCTTGATCAATAAAGCTTTCATCTTATATTCGCAATATCCAGATTGCAATCTTAGTTTCTTGCTTGTTCTTCGTTTGCTCGCAGGAAACAGACCCTCGTGGTCAGGTTGATCGTGCTCCGGCGTGGTCAATAACCTCTCGGAGTTGGTTTAGCGATTGCTAAGGCGCGACGTCCTCGCACGTTCGTAGTCGGATCGTCAAAGTCGACTTCCACCAAAGCGAAATCCACCATCTCATCGAAAGACGGGACACCTTTGCCTCTATCACTACATGTCAAAAAGCTAAGTCACGACTCAATCCTCATGGTTTATATATGCCTTTGCCTGTACCTAGTGTTCCTTGGGAGGATATATCTATGGACTTTGTTTTAGGTTTACCTCGAACAAAGAAGGGGAGGGATAGCATATTTGTTGTCGTGGATAGATTCTCGAAAATGGCACACTTTATACCATGTCATAAAAGCGATGATGCTGTTAATGTTGCTGATTTGTTCTTTCGTGAAATTATTCGCTTGCATGGTGTGCCAAATACTATTGTTTCAGATCGTGATACTAAATTTCTTAGCCACTTTTGGAGATGTTTATGGGCTAAGTTGGGGACTAAACTGCTTTTTAGTACTACTTGTCACCCCCAAACTGATGGACAAACTTAAGTAGTCAATAGAACGTTGTCTACTATGCTTAGGGCTGTTTTGAAGAATAATAAGAAAATGTGGGAGGAATGCTTGCCTCATATTGAATTTGCTTATAATCGTTCATTGCATTCTACTACTAAGATGTGCCCTTTTGAAGTTGTGTATGGTTTCCTACCTCGTGCACCTATTGATTTGTTGCCTCTTCCATCTTCGGAGAAGGTTAATTTTGATGCTAAACAACGTGCTGAATTGATTTTAAAAATGCATGAGTTAACTAAGGAAAACATTGAGCGTATGAATGCTAAATATAAACTTGCTGGAGATAAGGGTAGAAAACATGTTGTGTTTGCACCTGGAGATCTTGTTTGGTTACATTTGCGTAAGGATAGATTTCCTGATTTGCGCAAATCAAAGCTAATGCCACGTGCTGATGGTCCCTTTAAGGTGTTAGAGAAAATAAATGATAATGAATATAAACTAGAGCTGCCTGCAGATTTTGGGGTTAGTCCCACTTTTAACATTGCAGATTTGAAGCCTTATTTGGGTGAGGAAGATGAGTTTCCGTCGAGGACTACTTCATTTCAAGAAGGGGAGGATGATGAGGACATCAATACCATTGTTACACCCACAGCCCCTACTGCTACATATACGGGACCAATTACTAGAGCTCGCGCACGCCAATTAAATTATCAGGTACTTTCGTTTCTTGGTAATGATTCTAATGTTCATGAGAATATGATGCTGCCTAAATTGGATACATTTGTTTTGCTTACAAATGAAGGGCCTAGCTTGGAGAAGGATGAACATTGGAGCAAGAACAAGCATGGAGATGATGCCATGCGCAAGGGGAACAAGAACGGAGTTACAAGTGATGATTTCAGGACTTTGAAGCCACCATAATGGGTGCATGAAGCCTTGGACGAAATATACAAGATGCCACTTCATAAATTTCGTCCCGAGGCTATTATAGGTGTTGCGTCACCTTTTTATTGGGCCAGGCCCATGTAATTTCGAAATACATAGGTATAGGCTATTTTTAGAGTCCGTATGTGTGGGGAAACAAGAGATAGGGTTGATTTCGGACCCCTCCACCAAGGGCCACGAAATTCCCCTCTCTTCCTCCCTATATACAGCCCTTAGGGCACCGTTTAGACTTTGGGTTTTGTTTAGATTTAAAGTTCGCCATAGCTGCAACTGCGCGTACTTCGTTTGTGTTCAACGACCAGAGAAAGGCGTCACAGAACCCCACCTTGATCAATAAAGCTTTCATCTTATATTCGCAATATCCAGATTGCAATCTTAGTTTCTTGCTTGTTCTTCGTTTGCTCGCAGGAAACAGACCCTCGTGGTCAGGTGGATCGTGCTCCGGCGTGGTCAATAACCTCTCGGAGTTGGTTTAGCGATTGCTAAGGCGCGACGTCCTCGCACGTTCGTAGTCGGATCGTCAAAGTCGACTTCCACCAAAGCGATATCCATCATCTCATCGAAAGACGGGACACCTTTGCCTCTATCAACCACTAGCCCCACACTTGAGAGCATGCCACACATCCTATGTGAGATTGAGAGACATTTGAATGACTCCACCAACCATATGAGTGAGAGCATCCAAGAGGGAGTGAGTGAGCCACAACACTTAGTGAGTGAGGTAGTTGACACAGCATGTGAGGCCACTTTGATTTCTAACGACTTAACCTCTACTCCTAGTGTGTTTTCTTATTTGGTGCTAGGTCTCCTACATGATGACAATGACTCGATCTTCGACACCTCACCTACAACACATGAGTGATGCTCCAAAGGTAACATAGGTGATGGTGCTTCTCTTGTCCCACTAGTGGACTATTTTACGAATGATTGCGTGCATGATGTTGACACACCTATACCCATGCTTCATGCTAGTGCGACTTCCTCATGTCATGACTTACCTATTTATGATGAATATGATGATGAGCATGTTGAGTTGCCTAGTTGTGATGCTATGCTCCATAGGATATCATGTGAAAATTCTTTTGGTCACATCATGTTTGACAATCCATTAACCTTGTCATATGCTATGAGTGAGATATCCCATATTGCATCATTTCAATCTCAACATAGTAACTATGCATGCCCCACTAAAATCAATCCCATTTGCACTTATGGCATAGATGACGAGATGATGGTCATTGGCTTTTGTTTTTCATGTGATGATATTGCCATGCTTCCTTTACACGATTTGCGCAATTCATCTACTATGCCATGCCATGATCACATTGTTCCAAATATGCATTGTTTTGGATGTTGTCAACATTCTCTATGTGATGTTTCCATTAATGCTCATGAGGAGACCCCCATAGTTTCCTCATACATATTAGGAGATTTTGATACATTCCATACTTTGCATGATTCCCATAATTGCTTGCACCATATGCATTCCACGCATAACAATGCTCTAGATATTTCCCATGATGCATTACACAATTTAAGTCTCCATTATGCTATACATAACAACAAACCTATCATGATGGATGACATGTTTCTATATCATGCATCTCATTTATTTGAGCATTGGATATTTTGTGCTAACCGACACAAACACGTGCGCATCATGATGGATGATGTGTACATCTACCATGCACACACAATTTTTCCTTTCTCTTTGTTTTGTGTAGGTAATCATGCACAATCGTCAACCTCTCAATCCCAAGAGTGGACGAAACAAGCTCTTGAGAGCAAAGATAACTTGGGATCCCGTGAACTATCCTTCCCACCGCTCTCTTCGCGCACCGACTACGTGCATCTCTTTCACTTGGCTCTCGCACGGCTATGGGCTATATACCGCTCTCTTGCTCGTTTTACCGTGTTCACTTTGCATGTTATGCTTGCTTCTATGCCTTTGCTATGCAATTGTGACCCTTGCTTGCATCTACCCATGATTCACCATTATGCTACTTCTATGTGTATTTGCATGCTTGGCGGAGATCCTTGTTGCTATTGCCATGTTTATCATGTGCCTCATGCTAGTGTTGATTCTTGTGTTGGGAGAGTCATGATGTTCCATTGCTATTTACATAGGACTTCTTGCCAATACAATGATGATACCTTCTTCATATCTTGCTTTCATGCTTGTGCTATGTCATGTGAATTATTCATGCACACTATTTGTGATGAGGACATGACTACCTTGGATATGACCAAAAATATTGCATATATGCATATTTGTCAGGTGATTTCTAGTGCAAACTATTCAATAATCTATTTATATTATCCAGAACAAAATACTTCACACACTTTTGTGTTTTGTCTAATTGCAGGTGCATGGGACATTTGTACAATCCACATATGAAGGTAAGGAAGAAAGAGATGTTTATTTGCTGCCAAAAAGTTCTCTCACGTCACTTTTGGCCCAAGAGAAGATAGAGTCCAAGTCTCTCACGTTCTGGATTCAGATTCGGACTGCACAGACACACCTGACTCAAAACGCACACAAATTTTTCATACGGACTCCGAATTGGGTGATTCTTTTTTTGTTGGAAACTAGATTTCGTGCACTTTCCAACCCAATTGGAATCACCTTCAAATTCGTCCGGAGCGTTGAGTTGTGGACGAAACAATCTGATGCTGCAGCAGAATCCGAGTCAAACTACAAGTCCAAAGGTGTTACATCACCTCCACTTGGGCCCATTGGCCTTGTACGACCTAGATTTAGTTTTAGGCTGCCTTGGGACGTCCTCCCACCTCCTTGGCCGCCACCCCTTGCTCCTATATAAGTAGATCCATCTAGTAGCTTTTTCCTTGGGATTTGTTTAGTTAAAAGTTAGCCATTGCAACTTCGTGTACTTCGTTTGTGTCCAACGACCAGACCAAGACCGCTTCTGGATCCCCACCATTATCAATACTTCATATATATTTGCAATATTCAGATTGCTTTATCATATTCTTGCTCGTTCTTCGATTGCTTGCAGGAATAGACCTTCGTGGTCAGGCTGACCGTGCTTCCAGCATCGTCAGTAACCTCAGGAGATTGGTTTAGCGATTGCTAAGGCGCAACGTCGTGCACGTTTGTAGTCGGATTGTCAAAGTCGTCTCCACCAAATCGATAGTTATCATCTCATCGAAAGATCGGGACACCCTCGCCTCTATCAAGTGGTATCAGTTTTCAGGTTGCTCGGTGAGAATTTCCAGTTTTTCCTAGATTAGATTTATTTTCTTACCTATTGTCCAAGAAAAATCCACAAAAAAGAGTTAAATCTATTCATCCTTTGTCCAAGCCAGTCTGAGCCTTTGCAATTTTCTTTTCATTGATTGCATAGTTGAATTATCGATTGCATCGTCGTGTCGAGTTGCTGGTCTTTGTGTCTAGTTCGTTTAGAGTTTCGAGTTCTGTTCACATTAGTCACGCCACCGCTGCATCATTATCTCTTCCGCTGTCCACCACCCATCCATCAATTTCCACCACGTGCTACCCACCATTCATTGTCATAATAATAGTTGAGATCGTTCACATCTTCACTTGATCCAATCTGCATCTTATCTAGTTTGTTTTGGAAAGAGGGAGAAAAAAAGAGAGAAAAAAAACGAGAGAAAAAAAAGGAAAAAAAAAGTCAGAGAAAAAAAAAGGAGAGAAAGAAAAAAAAGTGTGAGGAAAAAAAAGAGAGAAGAAAAAAAAACAAATAAATCGGCACAAACTTTTTTAGAGGAAAGTTGGAGACAAAGTTGTTGATATATCCTGCTTGGTTGTTGTTTCACCTGATTATCTTCACTGCTGTTGTGATCTTCACTTATATCTTGCTGTCAAGAGCTACTTAGTATCCTTCATTGATGCTAGTTGTGCTACGCCGTGACCTCATTAGTGTTCTAGGCTCGCGTCTCTAGTCCGGTCTAGCCTAGGACCAGCACAGTACCGTCGTTGAGCGTTTATTCAACATTGCATCTTTGAATTGATTATTGCTAATCTTTTGCTACCATATATAGCCAACCCAGCTCCACATATTTCTACACCGTGTATACGTACGCTCCCCTGGCAATCGCTTTACTCAATATTTGGAGTTACTTGACACCGCTGGTTGCCGATCACCGCCTGCTGCATGGTAAGAACTTGTAAGACATTGATATTTGCTTTACTGTGAGCGTTTTACCACCACATCCTAGTAGTTATAGGAACATTATTTTTGGGTTTTGTTTAGATTAAAAGTTCGTCATAGCTGCAACTTCACGTACTTCGTTTGTGTTCAACGACCAGACAAAGGCGTCACAGAACCCCACCTTGATCAATAAAGCTTTCATCTTATATTCGCAATATCTAGATTGCAATCTTAGTTTCTTGCTTGTTCTTCGTTTGCTCGCAGGAAACAGATCCTCGTGGTCAGGTTGATCGTGCTCCGGCATGGTCAATAACCTCTCGGAGTTGGTTTAGCGATTGCTAAGGCGCGACGTCCTCGCACGTTCGTAGTCGGATCGTCAAAGTCGACTTCCACCAAAGCGAAATCCACCATCTCATCGAAAGACGGGACACCTTTGCCTCTATCAAGTGGTATCAGATTTCCAGGTTGCTCGGTGAGATTTTACAGTTTTTCGTAGTTTAGATCGAGTCTGTTCTTCATACCTACAGTCCACGAAAAAGCCACAAAAAAAATTAGGGTTAGTTCATCATATCCGAACCAATCTGAGCCTTTGCATAATCTTTTTAGGGTTTTGCTTTGTTGAATTTGCGGTTGCATAGTCGTGTCTAGTTGCTGGTCTTAGAGTCTAGTCTTTTAGAGTTTCGAGTTCTGGTCATAAATTGTCACGCCGCCGCCGCACCATCATCATCGCCCCTGCCATCTACCACCACCGCTTATCCGCCACCGCCTCGAATCCGTATCCATATACCACCACCGCTGTCATATACCACCACCGCTGCCATCTACCACCATATATCCACCACCAATCCGAGTTCTTGTCATATTAGGTTTGTTTTCGAGATCCATCTAGATTCCGATTCGTGTTTCCTTGCCGGAGTAGGTTTCGGAAAAAAAAAAGAGTCGGGTAGCCACGCTCCGTTTAGGCCCAAAATTTTTCGAACACGCATTTTTCGAAAAAATTTCTGGCTATCCTATTTTTTAGGTGTTTCTGAGTGTTTTGAGACAGGTGCCATTATAGGAAGTTTTTTTTGACCCGTTTCCAGTTTTTGGGTCCGGGCAGTCGAAAAAAAAAATGGTCGAAAAAATTTCGTGCCCATCCTGTCAGTTTGAGCTAGGAAGAGTTTTGAGACACTCGCCATTATAGTGATTTTTCGCAAAAAAAAAACAGCGCAAAAAAAAAGTGCGCGAAAAAAAGAGCGCAAAAAAGAATTCAGAGTGTGCTTTTCCCTTGTTTACGTGCCGCGCCGTGATTTTGTTAGTGTTCTAGGCTCGCGTCTCTAGCACAGTCTAGCCTAGGACCAGCACAGTACCGTCGTTGAGCGTTTATTCAACTTTGCATCTCTGAATTGATTATTGCTGACCCTTTTTGCTACCATATTATAAGCCTTCCCAGCTCCACATACATCTACGTCGTGCGTTTGACTCTCCTTGGTAATCGCTCTATCCAAGCTTTGAGAGTTTTTGACTACAACGGTTGCCGATCACCGCCTGCTGCTGGGTAAGAACTGGTAAGAATTTGAGATTTGCTTGACGGATTTGTGACACCCACCACCACCACTTGTTCGTAGTCTGTAGGATCATATTCTTGTGTGTTTCTATTGCTGCTAACCATGCCAGGATCACAAGCCGACGAGATTGACTGGGAGAATTTATCGAACAAGGAGCTTCATGATAAGTTTCAGCAAATGATGACTGAACAGGTGCAAGATGTGCTGAACAATTTTGAAGAGGCCATGGAGAAGATCACTGGCCTTGAGAAGACGTTCGAAACAAAGCTCGATAACAAGTTTAATGAATTGCTCGCGCGTCTTCCACCACCACCACTCGCTGCAGCTAACACACCTCTCCAACAACAACAACAACGACTACCTCCACGTCGCGAAGCAGACCTGCGCCGAGCAAGCCGTGTTCCTCTTGCATTTGGCCAAACTGTTGGTGCTGCTATTGATACTTCTGTGGCTCCTGCTGCTGATGCGGAGGAGGATGATTATGTGGGAGATTATGAGGATGAGGTTGATCAAAATCAACACTACGTGCAGCCACCTGTACCACCACCAGCAGGTCGACCTCAGGTATATATTCGTAATGGTAGGCCTGCACCACCACCTCAGGTACGAGATGATGTCCATATTCCTAAACTGAAATTGAATATTCCACCATTTGAGGGTAGATATGTTCCTGATATATATCTTACTTGGGAGTTAGAAACTGAACAACGATTTACATGTTTACAATATCCTGAGGAGAGACGAGTTGCTGCTGCTGTTTGTGCTTTCACTAGTTTTGCATGTGTATGGTGGTCTGAACATTGTAGATTATATCCTATTCCAACTACTTGGGCTGCTTTGAAAACTGCTATGCGTACGCGTTGGGTTCCACCATATTATCAACGTGAATTGCTTCAAAAATTGCAGCGTTTAAGACAAGGGAAAAATCTGTAGAAGAATATTATCAGGAATTACAAACTGGCATGATTAGATGTGGTATTGTTGAGGAGAATGAAGCTATGCTTGCACGTTTTCTGGGTGGATTAAATAGAGAGATTCAGACCATTCTAGACTATAAGGAGTATACTAATATCACTCGTTTATTCCATCTTGCTTGTAAAGCTGAACGTGAAGTGCAGGATCGACAAGCATTGGGGCGAACTAACTTTTCTGCAGGCCGACCTTCATCATGGACACCACGTGCATCTTCTACTTCAACTGCACCAGCACCTCCATCCGGTGCCACCTCCAGCCGTGATACAAGAAAACAGGGAGGAGGTCATTATGCGAGGGAATGCAAATCTCCGCGTGTGATGATTGCTACCGCGGATGGTGGATATGAGTCCGCTAGTGACTATGATGAGGAGACATTGGCTCTTATTACACGTGAAGAACATGGTGGAGATGATTCTGATCATGAGACGCAATACATGGCTCCTGAAGACGCTGACAGGTATGAATGTTTAGTTGCTCAACGTGTGTTGAGTGTGCAGGTCACACAAGCTGAGCAAAATCAGAGGCACAATTTGTTCCATACCAAGGGAGTTGTGAAGGAACGTTCTGTGCGCGTCATAATAGACGGAGGGAGCTGCAACAACTTGGCTAGCATGGAGATGGTGGAGAAGCTTTCTCTCACCACAAGACCACATCCACATCCTTACTACATCCAATGGTTCAACAACAGCGGCAAGGTTAAGGTAACACGTACTGTTCGTGTGCATTTTAGTATCTCTACATATGCTGATTATGTTGATTGTGATGTGGTACCTATGCAAGCATGTTCCTTATTACTTGGTAGACCATGGCAATTTGATAAAAATTCTGTACACCATGGTAGAAACAATCACTATACTCTTGTTCATAAGGATAAAAATATTACTTTGCTTCCTATGACTCCTGATTCCATTTTGAGATGATATTAATAGAGCTAATAAAGCACAACAGGAGAAGAATAAGAGTGAAAATCAGATTGTGGCAAAAGAATTTCAGCAACAAATGAAGCCTAATAATAAACCATCTAGTGTTGCTTCTGAAATTAAATTGAAAAGTGCATGTTTATTTGCCACCAAATCTGATATTGATGAGCTAGATTTCAGCAAATCTGTTTGCTATGCTTTTGTGTGCAAAGAGGCATTATTTTCATTCGAGGACGTGCCTTCCTCTTTGCCTCCTGCTGTCACTAACATTTTGCAGGAGTTCGCTGACGTATTTCCACAAGACGTGCCACCGGGATTACCGCCTATTCGAGGGATTGAGCATCAGATTGACTTAATTCCCGGTGCTTCACTGCCAAACCGTGCACCATACCGTACCAATCCAGAGGAGACGAAGGAGATTATGCGTCAAGTACAAGAGCTTCTCGACAAAGGTTATATACGCGAATCCCTTAGTCCTTGTGCTGTTCCTATTATTTTAGTGCCGAAAAAGGATGGTACATCACGTATGTGTGTTGATTGTA
Organism: Triticum aestivum; assembly: GCF_018294505.1. Classification (NCBI taxonomy): domain Eukaryota; kingdom Viridiplantae; phylum Streptophyta; class Magnoliopsida; order Poales; family Poaceae; genus Triticum; species Triticum aestivum. The sequence goes on along the minus strand of NC_057806.1, from coordinate 255,339,623 downwards.
GAGGCATTAATAATATTACTATTCGTTATCGTCATCCTATTCCTAGGCTAGATGATATGCTTGATGAATTGAGTGGCTCTACAATATTCTCCAAAGTTGATTTGCGTAGTGGATACCATCAAATTCGTATGAAATTGGGAGATGAATGGAAAACAGCATTCAAAACTAAGTTTGGATTATATGAGTGGTTAGTCATGCCTTTTGGGTTAACTAATGCACCTAGTACTTTCATGAGATTAACGAACGAAGTTTTACGTGCTTTCATTGGACGATTTGTGGTAGTTTACTTTGATGACATATTGATTTATAGCAGATCTTTGGGCTGAACATTGTAGATTATATCCTATTCCAACTACTTGGGCTGCTTTGAAAACTGCTATGCGTACGCGTTGGGTTCCACCATATTATCAACGTGAATTGCTTCAAAAATTGCAGCGTTTAAGACAAGGGAAAAATTCTGTAGAAGAATATTATCAGGAATTACAAACTGGCATGATTAGATGTGGTATTGTTGAGGAGAATGAAGCTATGCTTGCACGTTTTCTGGGTGGATTAAATAGAGAGATTCAGACCATTTTAGACTATAAGGAGTATACTAATATCACTCGTTTATTCCATCTTGCTTGTAAAGCTGAACGTGAAGTGCAGGATCGACAAGCATTGGGGCGAACTAACTTTTCTGCAGGCCGACCTTCATCATGGACACCACGTGCATCTTCTACTTCAACTGCACCAGCACCTCCATCCGGTGCCACCTCCAGCCGTGATTCAAGAAAACAGGCACAACCACCATTATCTGCCAAGAGCGCACCTGCGGGGCCTGCACGGCGTTCTTCTTCTTCCATGGCATCAACAGGGCACACAAGTGATATTATTTGTCGTCGTTGTAAGGGAGGAGGTCATTATGCGAGAGAATGCAAATCTCCGCGTGTGATGATTGCTACCGCGGATGGTGGATATGAGTCCGCTAGTGACTATGATGAGGAGACTTTGGCTCTTATTACACGTGAAGAACATGGTGGAGATGATTCTGATCATGAGACGCAATACATGGCTCCTGAAGACGCTGACAGGTATGAATGTTTAGTTGCTCAACGTGTTTTGAGTGTGCAGGTCACACAAGCTGAGCAAAATCAGAGGCACAATTTGTTCCATACCAAGGGAGTTGTGAAGGAACGTTCTGTGCGCATCATAATAGACGGAGGGAGCTGCAACAACTTGGCTAGCATGGAGATGGTGGAGAAGCTTTCTCTCACCACAAGACCACATCCACATCCTTACTACATCCAATGGTTCAACAACAGCGGCAAGGTTAAGGTAACACGTATTGTTCGTGTGCATTTTAGTATCTCTACATATGCTGATTATGTTGATTGTGATGTGGTACCTATGCAAGCATGTTCCTTATTACTTGGTAGACCATGGCAATTTGATAAAAATTCTGTACACCATGGTAGAAACAATCACTATACTCTTGTTCATAAGGATAAAAATATTACTTTGCTTCCTATGACTCCTGATTCCATTTTGAAAGATGATATTAATAGAGCTAATAAAGCACAACAGGAGAAGAATAAGAGTGAAAATCAGATTGTGGCAAAAGAATTTGAGCAACAAATGAAGCCTAATAATAAACCATCTAGTGTTGCTTCTGAAATTAAATTGAAAAGTGCATGTTTATTTGCCACCAAATCTAATATTGATGAGCTAGATTTCAGCAAATCTGTTTGCTATGCTTTTGTGTGCAAAGAGGCATTATTTTCATTCGAGGACGTGCCTTCCTCTTTGCCTCCTGCTGTCACTAACATTTTGCAGGAGTTCGCTGACATCTTTCCACAAGACGTGCCACCGGGATTACCGCCTATTCGAGGGATTGAGCATCAAATTGACTTAATTCCCGGTGCTTCACTGCCAAACCGTGCACCATACCGTACCAATCCAGAGGAGACGAAGGAGATTATGCGTCAAGTACAAGAGCTTCTCGACAAAGGTTATATACGCGAATCCCTTAGTCCTTGTGCTATTCCTATTATTCTAGTGCCGAAAAAGGATGGTACATCACGTATGTGTGTTGATTGTAGAGGCATTAATAATATTACTATTCGTTATCGTCATCCGATTCCTAGGCTAGATGATATGCTTGATGAATTGAGTGGCTCTACAATATTCTCCAAAGTTGATTTGCGTAGTGGATACCATCAAATTCGTATGAAATTGGGAGATGAATGGAAAACAGCATTTAAAACTAAGTTTGGATTATATGAGTGGTTAGTCATGCCTTTTGGGTTAACTAATGCGCCTAGTACTTTCATGAGACTAATGAACGAAGTTTTACGTGTTTTCATTGGACGATTTGTGGTAGTCTATTTTGATGATATACTGATTTATAGCAGATCTTTGGAAGAACATTTGGAACATTTACGTGCTGTTTTTTTTGCTCTACGTGATGCACGTTTGTTTGGTAACCTTGGGAAGTGCACCTTTTGCACCAACCGAGTATCTTTTCTTGGCTATGTTGTTACTCCACAGGGAATTGAAGTTGACAAAGCCAAGGTTGAAGCTATTGAGAGTTGGCCGCAGCCCAAAACGGTCACACAAGTGAGGAGTTTTCTTGGCCTCGCTGGATTCTATAGGCGTTTTGTGAGAGATTTCAGCACCATTGCTGCACCTCTCAACGAGCTTACAAAGAAGGATGTGCCTTTTGTTTGGGGTACCGCACAGGAAGAAGCCTTCACGGTATTGAAAGATAAGTTGACACATGCTCCTTTACTCCAACTTCCTGATTTTAATAAGACTTTTGAGCTTGAATGTGATGCTAGTGGAATTGGATTAGGAGGTGTGTTATTACAAGATGGCAAACCTGTTGCATACTTTCCTGAAAAATTGAGTGGGCCTAGTCTGAATTATTCTACTTATGATAAAGAATTATATGCTCTTGTTCGGACTTTAGAAACATGGCAACATTATTTATGGCCCAAAGAATTTGTTATACATTCTGATCATGAATCTTTGAAACATATTAAAAGTCAAGCTAAACTGAACCGTAGACATGCTAAATGGGTTGAATTCATTGAGACTTTTCCTTATGTCATTAAACACAAGAAGGGAAAAGAAAATGTTATTGCTGATGCATTGTCTCGCCGCTATACTATGCTTTCACAACTTGACTTCAAAATATTTGGTTTGGAGACCATCAAAGATCAATATGTGCATGATGCTGATTTTAAAGACGTAATGCAGAATTGTAAAGAAGGAACAATGTGGAACAAGTTTGTTGTTAACGATGGATTTGTGTTTCGTGCTAACAAGCTATGCATTCCAGCTAGCTCCGTTCGTCTTTTGTTGTTGCAGGAGGCGCATGGAGGAGGATTAATGGGACACTTTGGCGTGAAGAAGACGGAGGACGTACTTGCTACACATTTCTTTTGGCCAAAGATGAGACGGGATGTTGAGCGTTTTATTGCTCGCTGCACTACATGTCAAAAAGCTAAGTCACGACTCAATCCTCATGGTTTATATATGCCTTTGCCTGTACCTAGTGTTCCTTGGGAGGATATATCTATGGACTTTGTTTTAGGTTTACCTCGAACAAAGAAGGGAGGGATAGCATATTTGTTGTCGTGGATAGATTCTCGAAAATGGCACACTTTATACCATGTCATAAAAGCGATGATGCTGTTAATGTTGCTGATTTGTTCTTTCGTGAAATTATTCGCTTGCATGGTGTGCCAAATACTATTGTTTCAGATCGTGATACTAAATTTCTTAGCCACTTTTGGAGATGTTTATGGGCTAAGTTGGGGACTAAACTGCTTTTTAGTACTACTTGTCACCCCCAAACTGATGGACAAACTGAAGTAGTCAATAGAACGTTGTCTACTATGCTTAGGGCTGTTTTGAAGAATAATAAGAAAATGTGGGAGGAATGCTTGCCTCATATTGAATTTGCTTATAATCGTTCATTGCATTCTACTACTAAGATGTGCCCTTTTGAAGTTGTGTATGGTTTCCTACCTCGTGCACCTATTGATTTGTTGCCTGTTCCATCTTCGGAGAAGGTTAATTTTGATGCTAAACAACGTGCTGAATTGATTTTAAAAATGCATGAGTTAACTAAGGAAAACATTGAGCGTATGAATGCTAAATATAAACTTGCTGGAGATAAGGGTAGAAAACATGTTGTGTTTGCACCTGGAGATCTTGTTTGGTTACATTTGCGTAAGGATAGATTTCCTGATTTGCGCAAATCAAAGCTAATGCCACGTGCTGATGGTCCCTTTAAGGTGTTAGAGAAAATAAATGATAATGCATATAAACTTGAGGTGCCTGCAGATTTTGGGGTTAGTCCCACTTTTAACATTGCAGATTTGAAGCCTTATTTGGGTGAGGAAGATGAACTTCCGTCGAGGACGACTTCATTTCAAGAAGGGGAGGATGATGAGGACATCAATACAATTGTTACACCCACAGCCCCTGCTGCTATACATACTGGACCAATTACTAGAGCTCGTGCACGCCAACTAAATTACCAGGTACTTTCGTTTCTTGGTAATGATTCTAATGTTCATGAGAATATGATGCTGCCTAATTTGGATACATTTGTTTTGCTTACAAATGAAGGGCCTAGCTTGGAGAAGGATGAACATTGGAGCAAGAACAAGCATGGAGATGATGGCATGCGCAAGGGAAACAAGAACGGAGTTGCAAGTGATGATTTCAGGACTTTGAAGCCACCATAATGGGTGCATGAAGCCTTGGACGAAATATACAAGATGCCACTTCATAAATTTCGTCCCGAGGCTATTTTAGGTGCTGCGTCACCTTATTATTGGGCCAGGCCCATGTAATTTCGAAATACATAAGTATAGGCTATTTTTAGAGTCCGTATGTGTGGGGAAACAAGAGGTAGGGTTGATTTCGCACCCCTCCACCAAGGGCCACGAAATTCCCCCCTCTTCCTCCATATATACAGCCCTTAGGGCATCGTTTAGACTTTGGGTTTTGTTTAGATTAAAAGTTCGCCATAGCTGCAACTTCACGTACTTCGTTTGTGTTCAACGACCAGACAAAGGCGTCACAGAACCCCACCTTGATCAATAAAGCTTTCATCTTATATTCGCAATATCCAGATTGCAATCTTAGTTTCTTGCTTGTTCTTCGTTTGCTCGCAGGAAACAGACCCTCGTGGTCAGGTTGATCGTGCTCCGGCGTGGTCAATAACCTCTCGGAGTTGGTTTAGCGATTGCTAAGGCGCGACGTCCTCGCACGTTCGTAGTCGAATCGTCAAAGTCGACTTCCACCAAAACGAAATCCACCATCTCATCGAAAGACGGGACACCTTTGCCTCTATCAAGATGCCACTTCATAAATTTCGTCCCGAGGCTATTTTAGGTGCTGCGTCACCTTATTATTGGGCCAGGCCCATGTAATTTCGAAATACATAAGTATAGGCTATTTTTAGAGTCCGTATGTGTGGGGAAACAAGAGATAGGGTTGATTTCGGACCCCTCCACCAAGGGCCACGAAATTCCCCCCCTCTTCCTCCATATATACAGCCCTTAGGGCATCGTTTAGACTTTGGGTTTTGTTTAGATTAAAAGTTCGCCATAGCTGCAACTTCGCGTACTTCGTTTGTGTTCAACGACCAGACAAAGGCGTCACAGAACCCCACCTTGATCAATAAAGCTTTCATCTTATATTCGCAATATCCAGATTGCAATCTCAGTTTCTTGCTTGTTCTTCGTTTGCTCGCAGGAAACAGACCCTCGTGGTCAGGTTGATCGTGCTCCGGCGTGGTCAATAACCTCTCGGAGTTGGTTTAGCGATTGCTAAGGCGCGACGTCCTCGCACGTTCGTAGTCGGATCGTCAAAGTCGACTTCCACCAAAGCGATATCCATCATCTCATCGAAAGACGGGACACCTTTGCCTCTATCATCGTGTCTAGTTGCTGGTCTTAGAGTCTAGTCTTTTAGAGTTTCGAGTTCTGGTCATAAGTTGTCACGCCGCCGCCGCACCGAATCCGTATCCATATACCACCACCAATCCGTGTCCATATACCAGCACCGATCCATATCCATATACTACCACCGCTACCACCACCGCTGCCATATACCACCACCATATATCCACCACCAATCCGAGTTCTTTGCTTATTAGGTTTGTTTTCGGGATCCATCTAGATTCCGATTCGTGCTTCCTTGCCGGAGTCGGGTAGCCACGCTCCGTTTAGGCCCAAAATTTTTCGAAAACGCATTTTTCGAAAAAAATTCTGGCTATCCTATTTTTAGGTGTTTCTGAGTGTTTTGAGACAGGTGTCATTATAGGAAGTTTTTTTTGACCCGTTTCCAGTTTTTGGGTCCGGGCAGTCGAAAAAAAAAATTGGTCGAAAAAATTTCGTGCCCATCCTGTCAGTTTGAGCTAGGAAGAGTTTTGAGACACTCGCCATTATAGTTATTTTTCGCAAAAAAAAGCAGCGCAAAAAAAAAGAGCAAAAAAAAAGAGCGAAAAAAAATTCAGAGTGTGCTTTTCCCTTGTTTACGTGCCGCGCCGTGATTTTGTTAGTGTTCTAGGCTCGCGTCTCTAGCACAGTCTAGCCTAGGACCAGCACAGTACCGTCGTTGAGCGTTTATTCAACTTTGCATCTCTGAATTGATTATTGCTGACCCTTTTTGCTACCATATTATAAGCCTTCCCAGCTCCACATACATCTACGTCGTGCGTTTGACTCTCCCTGGTAATCGCTCTATCCAAGCTTTGAGAGTTTTTGACTACAACGGTTGCCGATCACCGCCTGCTGCTGGGTAAGAACTGGTAAGAATTTGAGATTTGCTTGACGGATTTGTGACACCCACCACCACCACTTGTTCGTAGTCTGTAGGATCATATTCTTGTGTGTTTCTATTGCTGCTAACCATGCCAAGATCACAATCCGACGAGACTGACTGGGAGAACTTGACGAACAAGGAGCTTCATGATACGTTTCAGCAAATGATGAGTGTACAGGTGCAAGATGTGCTGAACAATTTTGAAGAGGCCATGGAGAAGATCACTGGCCTTGAGAACACGTTCGAAACAAAGCTCGATAACAAGTTTAATGAATTGCTCGCGCGTCTTCCACCACCACCACCCGCTGCACCTAACGCACCTCTCCAACAACAACAACAACAACGACTACCTCCACGTCGCGAAGCAGACCTCCGCCGAGCAAGCCGTGTTCCTCTTGCGTTTGGCCAAACTGTTGGTGCTGCTGTTGATACTTCTGTGGCTCCTGCTGCTGATGCGGAGGAGGATGATTATGTGGGAGATTATGAGGATGAGGTTGATCAAAATCAACACTACATGCAGCCACCTGTACCACCACCAGCAGGTCGACCTCAGGTATATATTCGTAATGGTAGGCCTGCACCACCACCTCAGGTACGAGATGATGTCCATATTCCTAAACTGAAATTGAATATTCCACCATTTGAGGGTAGATATGTTCCTGATATATATCTTACTTGGGAATTAGAAACTGAACAACGATTTACATGTTTACAATATCCTGAGGAGAGACGAGTTGCTGCTGCTGTTTGTGCTTTCACTAGTTTTGCATGTGTATGGTGGTCTGAACATTGTAGATTATATCCTATTCCAACTACTTGGGCTGCTTTGAAAACTGCTATGCGTACGCGTTGGGTTCCACCATATTATCAACGTGAATTGCTTCAAAAATTGCAGCGTTTAAGACAAGGGAAAAATTCTGTAGAAGAATATTATCAGGAATTACAAACTGGCATGATTAGATGTGGTATTGTTGAGGAAAATGAAGCTATGCTTGCACGTTTTCTGGGTGGATTAAATAGAGAGATTCAGACCATTCTAGACTATAAGGAGTATACTAATATCACTCGTTTATTCCATCTTGCTTGTAAAGCTGAACGTGAAGTGCAGGATCGACAAGCATTGGGGCGAACTAACTTTTCTGCAGGCCGACCTTCATCATGGACACCACGTGCATCTTCTACTTCAACTGCACCAGCACCTCCATCCGGTGCCACCTCCAGCCGTGATACAAGAAAACAGGCACAACCACCATTATCTGCCAAGAGCGCACCTGCGGGGCCTGCACAGCGTTCTTCTTCTTCCATGGCATCAACAGGGCAAACAAGTGATATTATTTGTCGTCGTTGTAAGGGAGGAGGTCATTATGCGAGGGAATGCAAATCTCCGCGTGTGATGATTGCTACCGCGGATGGTGGATATGAGTCCGCTAGTGACTATGATGAGGAGACATTGGCTCTTATTACACGTGAAGAACATGGTGGAGATGATTCTGATCATGAGACGCAATACATGGCTCCTGAAGACGCTGACAGGTATGAATGTTTAGTTGCTCAACGTGTTTTGAGTGTGCAGGTCACACAAGCTGAGCAAAATCAGAGGCACAATTTGTTCCATACCAAGGGAGTTGTGAAGGAACGTTCTGTGCGCGTCATAATAGACGGAGGGAGCTGCAACAACTTGGCTAGCATGGAGATGGTGGAGAAGCTTTCTCTCACCACAAGACCACATCCACATCCTTACTACATCGAATGGTTCAACAACAGCGGCAAGGTTAAGGTAACACGTACTGTTCGTGTGCATTTTAGTATCTCTACATATGCTGATTATGTTGATTGTGATGTGGTACCTATGCAAGCATGTTCCTTATTACTTGGTAGACCATGGCAATTTGATAAAATTCTGTACACCATGGTAGAAACAATCACTATACTCTTGTTCATAAGGATAAAAATATTAGTTTGCTTCCTATGACTCCTGATTCCATTTTGAAAGATGATATTAATAGAGCTAATAAAGCACAACAGGAGAAGAATAAGAGTGAAAATCAGATTGTGGCAAAAGAATTTGAGCAACAAATGAAGCCTAATAATAAACCATCTAGTGTTGCTTTTGAAATTAAATTGAAAAGTGCATGTTTATTTGCCACCAAATCTGATATTGATGAGCTAGATTTCAGCAAATCTGTTTGCTATGCTTTTGTGTGCAAAGAGGCATTATTTTCATTTGAGGACGTGCCTTCCTCTTTGCCTCCTGCTGTCACTAACATTTTGCAGGAGTTCGCTGACGTCTTTCCACTAGACGTGCCACCGGGATTACCGCCTATTCGAGGGATTGAGCATCAGATTGACTTAATTCCCGGTGCTTCACTGCCAAACCGTGCACCATACCGTACCAATCCAGAGGAGATGAAGGAGATTATGCGTCAAGTACAAGAGCTTCTCGACAAAGGTTATATACGCGAATCCCTTAGTCCTTGTGCTGTTCCTATTATTCTAGTGCCGAAAAAGGATGGTACATCACGTATGTGTGTTGATTGTAGAGGCATTAATAATATTACTATTCGTTATCGTCATCCTATTCCTAGGCTAGATGATATGCTTGATGAATTGAGTGGCTCTACAATATTCTCCAAAGTTGATTTGCGTAGTGGCTACCATCAAATTCGTATGAAATTGGGAGATGAATGGAAAACAGCATTCAAAACTAAGTTTGGATTATATGAGTGGTTAGTCATGCCTTTTGGGTTAACTAATGCACCTAGTACTTTCGTGAGATTAATGAACGAAGTTTTACGTGCTTTCATTGGACGATTTGTGGTAGTTTACTTTGATGACATATTGATTTATAGCAGATCTTTGGAAGAACATTTGGAACATTTACGTGCTGTTTTTATTGCTCTACGTGATGCACGTTTGTTTGGTAACCTTGGGAAGTGCACCTTTTGCACCGACCGAGTATCTTTTCTTGGCTATGTTGTTACTCCACAGGGAATTGAAGTTGATAAAGCCAAGATTGAAGCTATTGAGAGTTGGCCGCAGCCCAAAACGGTCACACACTTGAGGAGTTTTCTTGGCCTCGCTGGATTCTATAGGCGTTTTGTGAGAGATTTCAGCACCATTGCTGCACCTCTCAATGAGCTTACAAAGAAAGATGTGCCTTTTCTTTGGGGTACCGCACAGGAAGAAGCCTTCTCCGTATTGAAAGATAAGTTGACACATGCTCCTTTACTCCAACTTCCTGATTTTAATAAGACTTTTGAGCTTGAATGTGATGCTAGTGGAATTGGATTAGGAGGTGTGTTATTACAAGATGGCAAACCCGTTGCATACTTTTCTGAAAAATTGAGTGGGCCTAGTCTGAATTATTCTACTTATGATAAAGAATTATATGCTCTTGTTCGGACTTTAGAAACATGGCAACATTATTTATGGCCCAAAGAATTTGTTATACATTCTGATCATGAATCTTTGAAACATATTAAAAGTCAAGCTAAATTGAATCGTAGACATGCTAAATGGGTTGAATTCATTGAGACTTTCCCTTATGTCATTAAACACAAGAAGGGAAAAGAAAATGTTATTGCTGATGCATTGTCTCGTCGCTATACTATGCTTTCACAACTTGACTTCAAAATATTTGGTTTGGAGACCATCAAAGATCAATATGTGCATGATGCTGATTTTAAAGATGTAATGCAAAATTGTAAAGAAGGAAGAATGTGGAACAAGTTTGTCGTTAACGATGGATTTGTGTTTCGTGCTAACAAGCTATGCATTCCAGCTAGCTCCGTTCGTCTTTTGTTGTTGCAGGAGGCGCATGGAGGAGGATTAATGGGACACTTTGGCGTGAAGAAGACGGAGGACGTACTTGCTACACATTTCTTTTGGCCAAAGATGAGACAGGATGTTGAGCGTTTTATTGCTCGATGCACTACATGTCAAAAAGCTAAGTCACGACTCAATCCTCATGGTTTATATATGCCTTTGCCTGTACCTAGTGTTCCTTGGGAGGATATATCTATGGACTTTGTTTTAGGTTTACCTCGAACAAAGAAGGGGAGGGATAGCATATTTGTTGTCATGGATAGATTCTCGAAAATGGCACACTTTATACCATGTCATAAAAGCGATGATGCTGTTAATGTTGCTGATTTGTTCTTTCGTGAAATTATTCGCTTGCATGGTGTGCCAAATACTATTGTTTCAGATCGTGATACTAAATTTCTTAGCCACTTTTGGAGATGTTTATGGGCTAAGTTGGGGACTAAACTGCTTTTTAGTACTACTTGTCACCCCAAACTGATGGACAAACTGAAGTAGTCAATAGAACGTTGTCTACTATGCTTAGGGCTGTTTTGAAGAATAATAAGAAAATGTGGGAGGAATGCTTGCCTCATATTGAATTTGCTTATAATCGTTCATTGCATTCTACTACTAAGATGTGCCCTTTTGAAGTTGTGTATGGTTTCCTACCTCATGCACCTATTGATTTGTTGCCTCTTCCATCTTCGGAGAAGGTTAATTTTTGATAGAGGCGGAGGTGTCCCGTCTTTCGATGAGATGGTGGATTTCGCTTTGGTGGAAGTCGACTTTGACGATCCGACTATGAACGTGCGAGGACGTCGCGCCTTAGCAATCGCTAAACCAACTCCGAGAGGTTATTGACCACGCCGGAGCACGATCAACCTGACCACGAGGGTCTGTTTCCTGCGAGCAAACGAAGAACAAGCAAGAAACTAAGATTGCAATCTGGATATTGCGAATATAAGATGAAAACTTTATTGATCAAGGTGGGGTTCTGTGACGCCTTTGTCTGGTCGTTGAACACAAACGAAGTACGCGAAGTTGCAGCTATGGCGAACTTTTAATCTAAACAAAACCCAAAGTCTAAACGATGCCCTAAGGGCTGTATATATGGAGGAAGAGGGGGGAATTTCGTGGCCCTTGGTGGAGGGGTCCGAAATCAATCCTATCTCTTGTTTCCCCACACATACGGACTCTAGAAATAGCCTATACTTATGTATTTCGAAATTACATGGGCCTGGCCCAATAATAAGGTGACGCAACACCTAAAATAGCCTCGGGACGAAATTTATGAAGTGGCATCTTGTATATTTCGTCCAAGGCTTCATGCACCCATTATGGTGGCTTCAAAGTCCTGAAATCATCACTTGTAACTCCGTTCTTGTTCCCCTTGCGCATGCCATCATCTCCATGCTTGTTCTTGCTCCAATGTTCATCCTTCTCCAAGCTAGGCCCTTCATTTGTAAGCAAAACAAATGTATCCAATTTAGGCAGCATCATATTCTCATGAACATTAGAATCATTACCAAGAAACGAAAGTACCTGGTAATTTAGTTGGCGTGCACGAGCTCTAGTAATTGGTCCAGTATGTATAGCAGCAGGGGCTGTGGGTGTAACAATTGTATTGATGCGGAGGTGTCCCGTCTTTCGATGAGATGATGGATATCGCTTTGGTGGAAGTCGACTTTGACGATCCGACTACGAACGTGCGAGGACGTCGCGCCTTAGCAATCGCTAAACCAACTCCGAGAGGTTATTGACCACGCCGGAGCACGATCAACCTGACCACGAGGGTCTGTTTCCTGCGAGCAAACGAAGAACAAGCAAGAAACTAAGATTGCAATCTGGATATTGCGAATATAAGATGAAAGCTTTATTGATCAAGGTGGGGTTCTGTGACGCCTTTGTCTGGTCGTTGAATACAAACGAAGTACGCGAAGTTGCAGCTATGGCGAACTTTTAATCTAAACAAAACCCAAAGTCTAAACGATGCCCTAAGGGCTGTATATATGGAGGAAGAGGGGGGGAATTTCGTGGCCCTTGGTGGAGGGGTCCGAAATCAACCCTATCTCTTGTTTCCCCACACATACGGACTCTAAAAATAGCCTATACTTATGTATTTCGAAATTACATGGGCCTGGCCCAATAATAAGGTGACGCAGCACCTAAAATAGCCTCGGAACGAAATTTATGAAGTGGCATCTTGTATATTTCGTCCAAGGCTTCATGCACCCATTATGGTGGCTTCAAAGTCCTGAAATCATCACTTGTAACTCCGTTCTTGTTTCCCTTGCGCATGCCATCATCTCCATGCTTGTTCTTGCTCCAATGTTCATCCTTCTCCAAGCTAGGCCCTTCATTTGTAAGCAAAACAAATGTATCCAATTTAGGCAGCATCATATTCTCATGAACATTAGAATCATTACCAAGAAACGAAAGTACCTGGTAATTTAGTTGGCGTGCACGAGCTCTAGTAATTGGTCCAGTATGTATAGCAGCAGGGGCTGTGGGTGTAACAATTGTATTTATGTCCTCATCATCCTCCCCTTCTTGAAATGAAGTCGTCCTCGACGGAAGTTCATCTTCCCCACCCAAATAAGGCTTCAAATCTGCAATGTTAAAAGTGGGACTAACCCCAAAATCTGCAGGCAGCTCAAGTTTATATGCATTATCATTTATTTTCTCTAACACCTTAAAGGGACCATCAGCACGTGGCATTAGCTTTGATTTGCGCAAATCAGGAAATCTATCCTTACGCAAATGTAACCAAACAAGATCTCCAGGTGCAAACACAACATGTTTTCTACCCTTATCTCCAGCAAGTTTATATTTAGCATTCATACGCTCAATGTTTTCCTTAGTTAACTCATGCATTTTTAAAATCAATTCAGCACGTTGTTTAGCATCAAAATTAACCTTCTCCGAAGATGGAAGAGGCAACAAATCAATAGGTGCACGAGGTAGGAAACCATACACAACTTCAAAAGGGCACATCTTTGTAGTAGAATGCAATGAACGATTATAAGCAAATTCAATATGAGGCAAGCATTCCTCCCACATTTTCTTATTATTCTTCAAAACAGCCCTAAGCATAGTAGACAACGTTCTATTGACTACTTCAGTTTGTCCATCAGTTTGGGGGTGACAAGTAGTACTAAAAAGCAGTTTAGTCCCCAACTTAGCCTGATGAGGACATCAATACAATTGTTACACCCACAGCCCCTGCTGCTATACATACTGGACCAATTACTAGAGCCCGTGCACGCCAACTAAATTACCAGGTACTTTCGTTTCTTGGTAATGATTCTAATGTTCATGAGAATATGATGCTGCCTAAATTGGATACATTTGTTTTGCTTACAAATGAAGGGCCTAGCTTGGAGAAGGATGAACATTGGAGCAAGAACAAGCATGGAGATGATGGCATGCGCAAGGGGAACAAGAACGGAGTTACAAGTGATGATTTCAGGACTTTGAAGCCACCATAATGGGTGCATGAAGCCTTGGACGAAATATACAAGATGCCACTTCATAAATTTCGTCCCGAGGCTATTTTAGGTGCTGTGTCACCTTATTATTGGGCCAGGCCCATGTAATTTCGAAATACATAAGTATAGGCTATTTTTAGAGTCCGTATGTGTGGGGAAACAAGAGATAGGGTTGATTTCGGACCCCTCCACCAAGGGCAACGAAATTCCCCCCTCTTCCTCCATATATACAGCCCTTAGGGCATCGTTTAGACTTTGGGTTTTGTTTAGATTAAAAGTTCGCCATAGCTGCAACTTCGCGTACTTCGTTTGTGTTCAACGACCAGACAAAGGCGTCACAGAACCCCACCTTGATCAATAAAGCTTTCATCTTATATTCGCAATATCCAGATTGCAATCTCAGTTTCTTGCTTGTTCTTCGTTTGCTCGCAGGAAACAGACCCTCGTGGTCAGGTTGATCGTGCTCCGGCGTGGTCAATAACCTCTCGGAGTTGGTTTAGCGATTGCTAAGGCGCGACGTCCTCGCACGTTCGTAGTCGGATCGTCAAAGTCGACTTCCACCAAAGCGAAATCCATCATCTCATCGAAAGACGGGACACCTCTGCCTCTATCAAGTGGTATCAGATTTCCAGGTTGCTCGGTGAGATTTTACAGTTTTTCGTAGTTTAGATCGAGTCTGTTCTTCATACCTACAGTCCACGAAAAAACCACAAAACAAATTAGGGTTAGTTCATCATATCCGAACCAATCTGAGCCTTTGCATAATCTTTTTATGGTTTTGCTTTGTTGAATTTGCGGTTGCATCGTCGTGTCTAGTTGCTGGTCTTAGAGTCTAGTCTTTTAGAGTTTCGAGTTCTGGTCATAAGTTGTCACGCCGCCGCCGCACCATCATCATCGCCCCTGCCATCTACCACCACCGCTCCGAATCCGTATCCATATACCACCACCAATCCATGTCCATATACCACCACCCATCCATATCCATATACTACCACCTCTACCACCACCGCTGCCATATACCACCACCATATATCTACCACCAATCCGAGTTCCTTGCTTATTAGGTTTGTTTCCGAGATCCATCTAGTTTCCGATTCGTGCTTCCTTGCCGGAGTCGGGTAGCCACGCTCCGTTTAGGCCCAAATTTTTTCGAAAACGCATTTTTCGAAAAAAATTTTGGCTATCCTATTTTTAGGTGTTTCTGAGTGTTTTGAGACAGGTGCCATTATAGGAAGTTTTTTTTGACCCGTTTCCAGTTTTTGGGTCCGGGCAGTCGAAAAAAAAAATTGGTCGAAAACATTTCGTGCCCATCCTGTCAGTTTGAGCTAGGAAGAGTTTTGAGACACTCGCCATTATAGTGATTTTTCGCAAAAAAAAACAGCGCAACAAAAAAAAAGAGCGCAAAAAAAAGAGCGAAAAAAAAAATTCAGAGTGTGCTTTTCCCTTGTTTACGTGCCGCGCCGTGATTTTGTTGGTGTTCTAGGCTCGCGTCTCTAGCACAGTCTAGCCTAGGACCAGCACAGTACCGTCGTTGAGCGTTTATTCAACTTTGCATCTCTGAATTGATTATTGCTGACCCTTTTTGCTACCATACTATAAGCCTTCCCAGCTCCACATACATCTACGTTGTGTGTTCGACTCTCCCTGGTAATCGCTCTATCCAAGCTTTGAGAGTTTTTGACTACAACGGTTGCCGATCACCGCCTGCTACTGGGTAAGAACTGGTAAGAATTTGAGATTTGCTTGACGGATTTGTGATACACCACCACCACATCTTAGTAGTCTGTAGGATCATATTCTTGTGTGTTTCTATTGCTGCAAACCATGCCAGGATCACAAGCCGACGAGATTGACTGGGGGAACTTATCGAACAAGGAGCTTCATGATAAGTTTCAGCAAATGATGACTGAACAGGTACAAGATGTGCTGAACAATTTTGAAGAGGCCATGGAGAAGATCACTGGCCTTGAGAAGACGTTCGAAACAAAGCTCGATAACAGATTTAATGAACTGCTTGCGCGTCTTCCACCACCGGCTGCACCTGTCGCACCTCTGCAACAACAACAACTACGCCCCCTTCCGAATCAGTATGGACGAGCACAGCGTGTTCCTATTGAGCCAGGACAAACTTCTGGTGCCGCTGCTACTGCTGTTGGTGCTTCTTTGGCTCCTGCTACTGCTCCTGCTGGTACCCAGGAGGATGATGAGTATGCGGGTGATTATGAGGATGAGGTTGATCAAAATCAGATCTACGAGCAGCCACCAGCACCACCACCAGCAGGTCGACCTCAGGTATATATTCGTCATGGTAGGCCTGCACCACCACCTCAGGTACGCGATGATGTCCATATTCCTAAACTGAAATTGAATATTCCACCATTTGAGGGTAGATATGTTCCTGATATATATCTTACTTGGGAGTTAGAAACTGAACAACGATTTACATGTTTACAATATCCTGAGGAGAGACGAGTTGCTGCTGCTGTTTGTGCTTTCACTAGTTTTGCATGTGTATGGTGGTCTGAACATTGTAGATTATATCCTATTCCAACTACTTGGGCTGCTTTGAAAACTGCTATGCGTACTTGTTGGGTTCCACCATATTATCAACGTGAATTGCTTCAAAAATTGCAGCGTTTAAGACAAGGGAAAAATTCTGTAGAAGAATATTATCAGGAATTACAAACTGGCATGATTAGATGTGGTATTGTTGAGGAGAATGAAGCTATGCTTGCACGTTTTCTGGGTGGATTAAATAGAGAGATTCAGACCATTCTAGACTATAAGGAGTATACTAATATCACTCGTTTATTCCATCTTGCTTGTAAAGCTGAACGTGAAGTGCAGGATCGACAAGCATTGGGGCGAACTAACTTTTCTGCAGGCCGACCTTCATCATGGACACCACGTGCATCTTCTACTTCAACTGCACCAGCACCTCCATCCGGTGCCACCTCCAGCCGTGATACAAGAAAACAGGCACAACCACCATTATCTGCCAAGAGCGCACCTGCGGGGCCTGCACAGCGTTCTTCTTCTTCCATGGCATCAACAGGGCACACAAGTGATATTATTTGTCGTCGTTGTTAGGGAGGAGGTCATTATGCGAGAGAATGCAAATCTCCGCGTGTGATGATTGCTACCGCGGATGGTGGATATGAGTCTGCTAGTGACTATGATGAGGAGACTTTGGCTCTTATTACACGTGAAGAACATGGTGGAGATGATTCTGATCATGAGACGCAATACATGGCTCCTGAAGACGCCGACAGGTATGAATGTTTAGTTGCTCAACGTGTTTTGAGTGTGCAGATCACACAAGCTAAGCAAAATCAGAGGCACAATTTGTTCCATACCAAGGGAGTTGTGAAGGAACGTTCTGTGCGCGTCATCATAGATGGAGGGAGCTGCAACAACTTGGCTAGCATGGAGATGGTGGAGAAGCTTTCTCTCACCACAAGACCACATCCACATCCTTACTACATCCAATGGTTCAACAACAGCGGCAAGGTTAAGGTAACACGTACTGTTCGTGTGCATTTTAGTATCTCTACATATGCTGATTATGTTGATTGTGATGTGGTACCTATGCAAGCATGTTCCTTATTACTTGGTAGACCATGGCAATTTGATAAAAATTCTGTACACCATGGTAGAAACAATCACTATACTCTTGTTCATAACGATAAAAATATTACTTTGCTTCCTATGACTCCTGATTCCATTTTGAAAGATGATATTAATAGAGCTAATAAAGCAAAACAGGAGACGAATAAGAGTGAAAATCAGATTGTGGCAAAAGAATTTGAGCAACAAATGAAGCCTAATAATAAACCATCTAGTGTTGCTTCTGAAATTAAATTGAAAAGTGCATGTTTATTTGCCACCAAATCTGATATTGATGAGCTAGATTTCAGCAAATCTGTTTGCTATGCTTTTGTGTGCAAAGAGGCATTATTTTCATTCGACGACGTGCCTTCCTCATTGCCTCCTGCTGTCACTAACATTTTGCAGGAGTTCGCTGACGTCTTTACACAAGACGTGCCACCGGGATTACCGCCTATTCGAGGGATTGAGCATCAGATTGACTTAATTCCCAGTGCTTCATTGCCAAACCGTGCACCATACCGTACCAATCCAGAGGAGACGAAGGAGATTATGCGTCAAGTACAAGAGCTTCTCGACAAAGGTTATATACGCGAATCCCTTAGTCCTTGTGCTGTTCCTATTATTCTAGTGCCAAAAAAGGATGGTACATCACGTATGTGTGTTGATTGTAGAGGCATTAACAATATTACTATTCGTTATCGTCATCCTATTCCTAGGCTAGATGATATGCTTGATGAATTGAGTGGCTCTACAATATTCTCCAAAGTTGATTTGCCTAGTGGATACCATCAAATTCGTATGAAATTGGGAGACGAATGGAAAACAACATTTAAAACTAAGTTTGGATTATATGAGTGGTTAGTCATGCCTTTTGGGTTAACTAATGCACCTAGTACTTTCATGAGATTAATGAACGAAGTTTTACGTGCTTTCGTTAGACGATTTGTGGTAGTTTACTTTGATGACATATTGATTTATAGCAGATCTTTGGAAGAACATTTGGAACATTTACGTGCTGTTTTTATTGCTCTACGTGATGCAGGTTTGTTTGATAACCTTGGGAAGTGCACCTTTTGCACCGACCGAGTATCTTTTCTTGGCTATGTTGTTACTCCACAGGGAATTGAAGTTGATAAAGCCAAGATTGAACCTATTGAGAGTTGGCCGCAACCCAAAACGGTCACACAAGTGAGGAGTTTTCTTGGCCTCGCTGGATTCTATAGGCGTTTTGTGAGAGATTTCAGCACCATTGCTGCACCTCTCAATGAGCTTACAAAGAAAGATGTGCCTTTTCTTTGGGGTACCGCACAGGAAGAAGCCTTCTCGGTATTGAAAGATAAGTTGACACATGCTCCTTTACTCCAACTTCCTGATTTTAATAAGACTTTTGAGCTTGAATGTGATGCTAGTGGAATTGGATTAGGCGGTGTGTTATTACAAGATGGCAAACCTGTTGCATACTTTTCTGAAAAATTGAGTGAGCCTAGTCTGAATTATTCTACTTATGATAAAGAATTATATGCTCTTGTTCGGACTTTAGAAACATGGCAACATTATTTATGGCCCAAAGAATTTGTTATACATTCTGATCATGAATCTTTGAAACATATTAAAAGTCAAGCTAAACTGAATCGTAGACATGCTAAATGGGTTGAAATCATTGAGACTTTTCCTTATGTCATTAAACACAAGAAGGGAAAAGAAAATGTTATTGCTGATGCATTGTCTCGCCGCTATACTATGCTTTCACAACTTGACTTCAAAATATTTGGTTTGGAGACCATAAAAGATCAATATGTGCATGATGCTGATTTTAAAGATGTAATGCAGAATTGTAAAGAAGGAAGAATGTGGAACAAGTTCGTCGTTAACGATGGATTTGTGTTTCGTGCTAACAAGCTATGCATTCCAGCTAGCTCCGTTCGTCTTTTGTTGTTGCAGGAGGCGCATGGAGGAGGATTAATGGGACACTTTGGCGTGAAGAAGACGGAGGACGTACTTGCTACACATTTCTTTTGGCCAAAGATGAGACGGGATGTTGAGCGTTTTATTGCTCGCTGCACTACATGTAAAAAAGCTAAGTCACGACTCAATCCTCATGGTTTATATATGCCTTTGCCTGTACCTAGTGTTCCTTGGGAGGATATATCTATGGACTTTGTTTTAGGTTTACCTCGAACAAAGAAGGGGAGGGATAGCATATTTGTTGTCGTGGATAGATTCTCGAAAATGGCACACTTTATACCATGTCATAAAAGCGATGATGCTGTTAATGTTGCTAATTTGTTCTTTCGTGAAATTATTCGCTTGCATGGTGTGCCAAATACTATTGTTTCAGATCATGATACTAAATTTCTTAGCCACTTTTGGAGATGTTTATGGGCTAAGTTGGGGACTAAACTGCTTTTTAGTACTACTTGTCACCCCCAAACTGATGGACAAACTGAAGTAGTCAATAGAACGTTGTCTACTATGCTTAGGGCTATTTTGAAGAATAATAAGAAAATGTGGGAGGAATGCTTGCCTCATATTGAATTTGCTTATAATCGTTCATTGCATTCTACTACTAAGATGTGCCCTTTTGAAGTTTTGTATGGTTTCCTACCTCGTGCACCTATTGATTTGTTGCCTCTTCCATCTTCGGAGAAGGTTAATTTTGATGCTAAACAACGTGCTGAATTGATTTTAAAAATGCATGAGTTAACTAAGGAAAACATTAAGCGTATGAATGCTAAATATAAACTTGCTGGAGATAAGGGTAGAAAACATGTTGTGTTTGCACCTGGAGATCTTGTTTGGTTACATTTGCGTAAGGATAGATTTCCTGATTTGCGCAAATCAAAGCTAATGCCACGTGCCGACGGTCCCTTTAAGGTGTTAGAGAAAATAAATGATAATGCATATAAACTTGAGCTGCCTGCAGATTTTGGGGTTAGTCCCACTTTTAACATTGCAGATTTGAAGCCTTATTTCGGTGAGGAAGATGAACTTCCGTCGAGGACGACTTCATTTCAAGAAGGGGAGTATGATGAGGACATCAATACAATTGTTACACCCACAGCCCCTGCTGCTATACATACTGGACCAATTACTAGAGCTCGTGCACGCCAACTAAATTACCAGGTACTTTCGTTTCTTGGTAATGATTCTAATGTTCATGAGAATATGATGCTGCCTAAATTGGATACATTTGTTTTGCTTACAAATGAAGGGCCTAGCTTGGAGAAGGATGAACATTGGAACAAGAACGGAGTTACAAGTGATGATTTCAGGACTTTGAAGCCACCATAATGGGTGCATGAAGCCTTGGACGAAATATACAAGATGCCACTTCATAAATTTCGTCCCGAGGCTATTTTAGGTGCTGCGTCACCTTATTATTGGGCCAGGCCCATGTAATTTCGAAATACATAAGTATAGGCTATTTTTAGAGTCCGTATGTGTGGGGAAACAAGAGATAGGGTTGATTTCGGACCCCTCCACCAAGGGCCACGAAATTCCCCCTTCTTCCTCCATATATACAGCCCTTAGGGCATCGTTTAGACTTTGGGTTTTGTTTAGATTAAAAGTTCGCCATAGCTGCAACTTCGCGTACTTCGTTTGTGTTCAACGACCAGACAAAGGCGTCACAGAACCCCACCTTGATCAATAAAGCTTTCATCTTATATTCGCAATATCCAGATTGCAATCTTAGTTTCTTGCTTGTTCTTCGTTTGCTCGCAGGAAACAGACCCTCGTGGTCAGGTTGATCGTGCTCCGGCGTGGTCAATAACCTCTCGGAGTTGGTTTAGCGATTGCTAAGGCGCGACGTCCTCGCACGTTCGTAGTCGGATCGTCAAAGTCGACTTCCACCAAAGCGATATCCATCATCTCATCGAAAGATCGGGACCCTCGCCTCTATCAATTATCATTTATTTTCTCTAACACCTTAAAGGGACCATCAGCACGTGGCATTAACTTTGATTTGCGCAAATCAGGAAATCTATCCTTACGCAAATGTAACCAAACAAGATCTCCAGGTGCAAACACAACATGTTTTCTACCCTTATCTCCAGCAAGTTTATATTTAGCATTCATACGCTCAATGTTTTCCTTAGTTAACTCATGCATTTTTAAAATCAATTCAGCACGTTGTTTAGCATCAAAATTAACCTTCTCCGAAGATGGAAGAGGCAACAAATCAATAGGTGCACGAGGTAGGAAACCATACACAACTTCAAAAGGGCACATCTTAGTAGTAGAATGCAATGAACGATTATAAGCAAATTCAATATGAGGCAAGCATTCCTCCCACATTTTCTTATTATTCTTCAAAGCAGCCCTAAGCATAGTAGACAACGTTCTATTGACTACTTCAGTTTGTCCATCAGTTTGGGGGTGACAAGTAGTACTAAAAAGCAGTTTAGTCCCCAACTTAGCCCATAAACATCTCCAAAAGTGGCTAAGAAATTTAGTATCACGATCTGAAACAATAGTATTTGGCACACCATGCAAGCGAATAATTTCACGAAAGAACAAATCAGCAACATTAACAGCATCATCGCTTTTATGACATGGTATAAAGTGTGCCATTTTCGAGAATCTATCCACGACAACAAATATGCTATCCCTCCCCTTCTTTGTTCGAGGTAAACCTAAAACAAAGTCCATAGATATATCCTCCCAAGGAACACTAGGTACAGGCAAAGGCATATATAAACCATGAGGATCGAGTCGTGACTTAGCTTTTTGACATGTAGTGCATCGAGCAATAAAACGCTCAACATCCCGTCTCATCTTTGGCCAAAAGAAATGTGTAGCAAGTACGTCCTCCGTCTTCTTCACGCCAAAGTGTCCCATTAATCCTCCTCCATGCGCCTCCTGCAACAACAAAAGACGAACGGAGCTAGCTGGAATGCATAGCTTGTTAGCACGAAACACAAATCCATCGTTAATGACGAACTTGTTCCACATTCTTCCTTCTTTACAATTCTGCATTACATCTTTAAAATCAGCATCATGCACATATTGATCTTTGATGGTCTCCAAACCAAATATTTTGAAGTCAAGTTGTGAAAGCATAGTATAGCGGCGAGACAATGCATCAGCAATAACATTTTCTTTTCCCTTCTTGTGTTTAATGACATAAGGAAAAGTCTCAATGAATTCAACCCATTTAGCATGTCTACGATTCAGTTTAGCTTGACTTTTAATATGTGATGAGGACATCAATACAATTGTTACACCCACAGCCCCTGCTGCTATACATACTGGACCAATTACTAGAGCTCGTGCACGCCAACTAAATTACCAGGTACTTTCGTTTCTTGGTAATGATTCTAATGTTCATGAGAATATGATGCTGCCTAAATTGGATACATTTGTTTTGCTTACAAATGAAGGGCCTAGCTTGGAGAAGGATGAACATTGGAGCGAGAACAAGCATGGAGATGATGGCATGCGCAAGGGGAACAAGAACGGAGTTACAAGTGATGATTTCAGGACTTTGAAGCCACCATAATGGGTGCATGAAGCCTTGGACGAAATATACAAGATGCCACTTCATAAATTTCGTCCCGAGGCTATTATAGGTGCTGCGTCACCTTTTTATTGGGCCAGGCCCATGTAATTTCGAAATACATAAGTATAGGCTATTTTTAGAGTCCGTATGTGTGGGGAAACAAGAGATAGGGTTGATTTCGGACCCCTCCACCAAGGGCCACGAAATTCCCCTCTCTTCCTCCATATATACAGCCCTTAGGGCACCGTTTAGACTTTGGGTTTTGTTTAGATTAAAAGTTCGCCATAGCTGCAACTTCGCGTACTTCGTTTGTGTTCAACGACCAGACAAAGGCGTCACAGAACCCCACCTTGATCAATAAAGCTTTCATCTTATATTCGCAATATCCAGATTGCAATCTTAGTTTCTTGCTTGTTCTTCGTTTGCTCGCAGGAAACAGACCCTCGTGGTCAGGTTGATCGTGCTCCGGTGTGGTCAATAACCTCTCAAAGTTGGTTTAGCGATTGCTAAGGCGCGACGTCCTCGCACGTTCGTAGTCGGATCGTCAAAGTCGACTTCCACCAAAGCGATATCCATCATCTCATCGAAAGACGGGACACCTTTGCCTCTATCAGATAACCTAATTTGTTTTTCCAAGTGTTTTTCATGTTCTTTCATGTTGAAGGATTCACAAGGCGATACCGTCATGACACAATTTGGTCATGTGAAGGCGTACACGATGTGCAACACCAACATTTGCAAGAATCTCCTAAAGGTGAACTCCTTCCATTTGAGCCATCCACAAATATGCATATTGGATGGGTCACTCTTTCATCGTTGTTTCCTTCTTCTTGTCAACATGTTACATCTATTGGATGGAGGACCGACATTGGAGATGGAACCCATGAACCTTCAAGTTGAGGAGCGCTCGGACTTAGTGGACTCACCATCGGACCACCCCTTCTACCACAACATTGAGCTATGGTATAATACCACCCATATCAAATTTGCATCTTATGCATGGATTGACTCACATTATGATTGCCTTGTTGCACTTTGTATTCCCATGTCATCCATGATATATGAGCTTGTACATTTCCTTAGCAAATTTGTTGTGATCTTTCTTGATGGCATATTCATACATCATGATCATATTTCCTACCATCAATTGCATGATAACTCATTCATATTGAGCATCCATTGCCATATTCATGCTATTGATAAACCGTCTCACTATGACATCATTTTGCACCGTGGTTGCAATGATCATACTCGCAACACATTTGTGTGCACAATGAATGCTTTTCCTCCCATGAATGCTTTACATGTCATTTTACATCATCTTGATAAGCTTCATGCACTTTGTCACGAACAATCTTGCCGCACAGACTTATGCTTATTTGATGGACACTTTGTGTGCGCTAACCATTGTATTTCCGAGTGTCGCTTGTGTTTGCTCTTTTTGCATGTATACCTCTCCGGAGACACCTTGGAGTACTTGGATTGCGCCATGTCTTCAATTCCGTCCAACTACAAGTCCGTCCACGACAACCGTTTCCATGGTGATGACAATCACGATCCGAGGTCGGATCTTTCCCGAGGGGCAGGAGATGATGCGGAGCATCCTATGGACATCACCATGTCAAGAGCCACTTTGTCAAGTGACATGTGTGACATCTACTTCATGCTTACAAAGGTGAATCGTCTCCTTTACACTTGTCCACTTGTACCCTTCGAGGATGGTATACTACTTGACCCCTCTCTCGTGTGCATGCATAGGTGTGAGCGGAGCTACACGTTCTTCGAGGAGGAACCCAATCGGAAGAGTACAACTACACCATCCACAAGGAGAACGCACGAAAGAAGGAAGCTCGCCGAGTCCAAGTAGAAGGACGGGAAGACCGCAAGGAATACGGAGGTGAGAAAATGGAAGAAGAAGCACGGTTCAGAGGACCCCGTGCGCACGGCCCTTTTGGACCCCATGTGCACAGCCTATCCAGAGAGTTTCCGGATACCCGTGAGCACGGGCCCCAAAAGACCCCGTGCACACGGGACCCCCGTGCCCACGGGGCTGACTTAGCTCGTGCGCCCGGGCCTACCTGCGAGTTGGCCGGGAGATGCCCCTTTTGCCCCTCCACTCGTCCCTCACCTCCAGCCACCTACATATTTCATCCCTAGGTCATTTGTTAGGGTTAGCAAAGGATATGATAGACATATGAGAGCTTTGCTCCATGGATCCACTCCACTAGGAGATCAAGACCTCCTCTTGGAGTGACCAACCTCAAGACCTCCTAAGGGAGAAGATCCCTAGTGGATAGATCCCCATCATAGGATCACCAAGACCTCATTCCTCATAGGATTGGGATGAACTAGTATCTTGTATCTTTCCTTTGTTGTCTTTGAATCATTGTATCTCTCTTTGTGTGATTGGATCTAGCATATGTGTGATTGGATCTAGTCAATTTAGTGTTTTCCCTCTTGTGTTCATCTTGTCCTTGGGGATTCCCCCTCCAATTCGTGAAAGATATCCACTTAGGGTTTCACCCTATATCATTTGGTATCATGAGCCATGGTTTCTCACGAAATTGGAGCCCCCTCTTTGTTTTTCTAGCCTAATTTTGCTTGTTCTTACCCAATTTCGAAAATTCCCCACAAAAAGAGCCTTAACAATTTTTTTTGTGATTTGAAGTTTCTTGTGAGTTTTTGTTGATTTTGATCCGTGGATCTGGTGTCTAGGAAGTAGATCTAACTCCTATTGCGTCCCCATACTGATGAGGACATGAATTCCTTCGATACGACCAAAAATATTGCATACATGCATATTTGTCAGGTGATTTCTAATGCAAACTATTCAATAATCTATTTATGTTATCCAGAACAAAAATACTTCACACACTTTTGTGTTTTGTCTAATTGCAGGTGTATGGGACATTTGTACAATCCACATATGAAGATAAGGGAAAAGGAGAAGTTTAGGTTGTGTTCAAAAAGTCCTCTCACGTCACTTTTGGGCCAAGAGAAGATAGAGTCCAAGTCTCTCATGTTCTGGATTCAGATTCGGACTACACAGACATACCTGACTCAAAACAGCAACAACTTTTTCATACGGACTCCGAATTGGGTGATTTTTTTTTGTTGGAAACTAGATTTCGTGTTCTTTCCAACCCAATTGGATTCACCTTCAAATTCGTCCGGAGCGTTGAGTTACGGACGAAACAATCTGACATTGCAGCAGAATCCGAGTGAAACTACAAGCCCAAAGGTGTTGCATCACCTCCACTTGGGCCCATGAGCCTTGTACGATCTAGGGTTAGTTTTAGGCTGCCTTGGGACGTCCTCCCACCTCCTTGGCCGCCACCCCTTGCTCCTATATAAGTAGATCCATCTAGTAGCTTTTTTCTTGGGATTTGTTTAGTTAAAAGTTAGCCATTGCAACTTCGTGTACTTCGTTTGTGTCCAACGACCAGACCAAGACCGCTTCCGGATCCCCACCATTATCAATACTTCATATT
Organism: Triticum aestivum; assembly: GCF_018294505.1. Classification (NCBI taxonomy): domain Eukaryota; kingdom Viridiplantae; phylum Streptophyta; class Magnoliopsida; order Poales; family Poaceae; genus Triticum; species Triticum aestivum. The sequence goes on along the minus strand of NC_057806.1, from coordinate 255,312,906 downwards.
TATTTGCAATATTCAGATTGCTTTATCATATTCTTGCTCGTTCTTCGATTGCTTGCAGGAATAGACCTTCGTGGTCAGGCTGACCGTGCTTCCAGCATCGTCAGTAACCTCAGGAGATTGGTTTAGCAATTGCTAAGGCGCAACGTCGTGCACGTTTGTAGTCGGATCATCAAAGTCATCTCCACAAAATCGATAGTTATCATCTCATCGAAAGATCGGGACCCTCGCCTCTATCAAGTGGTATCAGTTTTCAGGTTGCTCGGTGAGAATTTCCAGTTTTCCTAGATTAGATTTATTTTTTTACCTATTGTCCAAGAAAAAGCCACAAAAAAGAGTTAGATCTATTCATCCTTGGTCCAAGCCAGCCTGAGCCTTTGCAATTTTCTTTTCATTGCTTGCGTAGTTGAATTATCAGTTGCATCATCGTGTCGAGTTGCTGGTCTTAGTGTCTAGTTCGTTTAGAGTTTCGAGTTCTGTTCACATTCGTCACGCCACCGCTGCATCATTATCTCTTCCGCTGTCCACCACCCATCCATCAATTTCCACCACGTGCTACCCACCATTCATTGTCATAATAATAGTTGAGATCGTTCACATCTTCGCTTGATCCAATCTGCATCTTATCTAGTTTGTTTTGGAAAAAGGGAGCAAAAAAGAGAGAGAAAAAACGATAAAAAAAGAGAAAAAAAGTCAGAGAAAAAAAGGAGAGAAAGAAAAAAAAGTGTGAGGAAAAAAAAGAGAGAAGAAAAAAAACAAAATTCGGATCTTTTTAGACTCAATCTCGTAGTTGAATTCGGATTGGAATCTGTTTTGTGCACTGTTCAGTAAAACAGGCATAACTTCCTCATAGGAAGTCCGTTTTGCGTCCGCGGGTACTCAAACGAAAGCTAGCGACGAGCCGCATCTAAATAGTTGAAGAAGCTAGTTCAATATTTGGCACCTCAAAATCGGCTTCTAAATAGGTCTTTTTGCCCTCCGAAGTTCATGAACACAGCTTATTCCAGTTTTTCAGGCCAGTTTTCGAATTTTTTGACTCCTCATATCAAATCGGAATTGAGTGATTCCATTTGTGTTTGAAAGCTTGAGTCAATACCATTCTTAAAAAAAATCAAAAAATCGGCACAAACTTTTTCAGAGGAAAGTTGGAGACAAAGTTGTTGATATATCCTGCTTGGCTATTGTTTCACATCATTATCTTTACTGTCGTTGTGATCTTCACTTATATCTTGCTGTCCAGAGCTACTTAGTATCCTTCATTGATGCTAGTTGTGCTACGACGTGGCCTCATTAGTGTTCTAGGCTCGCGTCTCTAGTTCGGTCTAGCCTAGGACCAGCACAGTACCGTCGTTGAGCGTTTACTCAACATCGCATATCTGAATTGATTATTGCTAATCTTTTGCTACCATATATAGCCAACCCAGCTCCACATATTTCTACACCGTGTATACGTACGTTCCCCTGGCAATCGCTTTACACAATCTTCAGAGTTATTTGACATCGCTGGTTGCCTGTCACCACCTGCTGCTTGGTAAGAACTTGTAAGATATTGATATTTGCTTTACTGTGAGCGCTTTACCACCACACCCTAGTAGTTCATAGGAACATTATTCTTGAATTTTGTTTCTTGTTTCTACTAATCATGACAGGTTCCGAAGATAGAAGTTCTTGGACGACGGACACATCTTCACCATCACGAGAGTTGGGACAACACACACAAACACATGGTCAGGTTATCTTTTTACCGTCATTTGAGGGTAGATTTAATCCTACTACTTATCTAGCTTGGGAGCTTGAAGTAGAACAAGTTTTTAGTCACCATGACTTTTCTGAACTTGAGCGAGTGCGAGCAGCCACTAGAGCATTTACTGATTTTGCTTCTGTTTGGTGGAGTGTACATTGTAAGAAAAACATTGATAACCAACCCACAACTTGGAAAGTTTTGAAAGCTGTAATGAGACAACAATTTTTCCTTCCTTATTATCGTCGTGAATTGCTTCGCAAATTTGAACAATTTAAACAAGGCAACAACACTGTTCATGCTTACTACCAAGAGTTCAAATCTTATATGCATCATTGTGACATAGAAGAATCTGAGAATGATACAATGAATAGATTTTTTGGTGGTTTGAACCATGATATTCAGGCAAGATTTTAGTATATTCCTCGTTGCATTACTGGTATGTATGTCCGTGCTTGTACCTTTGAGAGACAGATACAGGAGGATGCATTAGGTGACTACAACAACTACTATTCCAGTTCATGCTCACCACCGCCGGTGGGTTCCTCCATCATTGCACCTCGGATTATGAGCGCGGCATCATCTCAAGGGTATGGTACATTGTCAATGTCCGTACCTACATAAGCTACATCTTTGCCACAAGGTAACAGTAAAGATATTGATGTTATAACTTCACATCAGAAAGATGCATGCCTAGTTAACTTGAATGCGTCATGTGTTGAGTTACCTGTTGATTTGAGCACACCACCTATTTTAGAGAGTGATCAAACAACTGAAATATCAACAATTTTGAGTGCACCCATTGAATTAACTATTGATGCAAAAGAACTAATGTTTAATCATTTTGATATGGCCTCCAATCTTGGTGATGATTCTGTGTCCAATGACTTATTGCATGTTTGCTTATTTAAGCATGTTGTAGCACGTAAATTTGATGCAAGTAAGGTTTATTCACCAAAGTTAGGATGGTTTAAGGATGAACATTGCGAATCTTTTGAAATTAATAAGAGCTTCACTTATATGTGTAAACTGAGTTCTAATATTTTCATGCCATCTACTTCTTGTGATAATTTTTTGGCTTTAGTTTTTATGAACTATGAAAGTTACTCATGTATACATGTGTCATACGTGCAAAACTCAAGGGAAGTTAAACTGGATGACATATACATATACAACATGTACACCTTGTCTCTTTTGTTAGTCACATTTCAGATTAAGCAACGCCGAGGACGGCTTTGTTTTCAAAAAGGGGAGGATGATGACGACATGAATACCTTGGAAACGACCAAAAATATTGCATACATGCATATTTGTCACGTGATTTCTAATGCAAACTATTCAATAATCTATTTATGTTATCCAGAACAAAAATACTTCACACACTTTTGTGTTTTGTCTAATTGCAGGTGTATGGGACATTTGTACAATCCACATATGAAGGTAAGGGAAAAGGAGAAGTTTAGGTTGTGTTCAAAAAATCCTCTCACGTCACTTTTGGGCCAAGAGAAGATAGAGTCCAAGTCTCTCACGTTCTGGATTCAGATTCGGACTGCACAGACATACCTGACTCAAAACGCCAACAACTTTTTCATACGGACTCCGAATTGGGTGATTCTTTTTTTGTTGGAAACTAGATTTCGTGCTATTTCCAACCCAATTGGATTCACCTTCAAATTGGTCCGGAGCATTGAGTTACGGACGAAACAATCTGACGTTGCAGCAGAATCCGAGTCAAACTACAAGCCCGAAGGTGTTGCATCACCTCCACTTGGGCCCATGAGCCTTGTACGACCTAGGGTTAGTTTTAGGCTGCCTTGGGACGTCCTCCCACCTCCTTGGCCGCCACCCCTTGCTCCTATATAAGTAGATCCATCTAGTAGCTTTTTCCTTGGGATTTGTTTAGTTAAAAGTTAGCCATTGCAACTTCGTGTACTTCGTTTGTGTCCAACGACCAGACCAAGACCGCTTCCCGATCCCCACCATTATCAATACTTCATATATATTTGCAATATTCAGATTGCTTTATCATATTCTTGCTCGTTCTTCGATTGCTTGCAGGAATAGACCTTCGTGGTCAGGCTGACCGTGCTTCCAGCATCGTCAGTAACCTCAGGAGATGGTTTAGCGATTGCTAAGGCGCAACGTCGTGCACGTTTGTAGTCGGATCATCAAAGTCGTCGGGACCTTCGCCTCTATCACATACCCCAATTTTTTCTTTCCCCCTTCAAATTTGACAAGAAAATCACGAATTTTCTGCCTGCCCCGTGCCCACGGGCCCCCGCGAAGTCTCTGGTGACCCCGTGTCCTCGGTACGTGTACCGTGTGCACGGGACCCCGTGTCCACGGGCCTTGGACCCCGTGCGCACGGCCCTCCCAGAATCAGCTACGTCCACTTTACGTTTTCGGTCATAACTTCCACTCCTGAACTCCGATTTGGGTGTTCTTTGGCTCGTTGAAAAGCTAGCGACGTGCCCGAGCTGCTCATCTTGGTTTCACCACCATTTGCCTCCATCAAATTTTCCCCATTTTTGCATCTTTTGCATAGGCCCTCCGCCATAACTTCCGCACCACCACATACAACTTCCGCAAACTAACCCATTTTGGTTCTTATTGCATTTGTGGTCGGTTGAGTTGTGATTTGAGTCTCCTAAGGTGTTTCGGCTACTTAGGGACAGTTACATATTCATCCACCACCGGTGACTTGTATCGGTCCATCGACTACATCCAAAACGAGCTTCCACATCGACGGCGACCATCCATCCTTTGAGACCATCTTCAACCGGAAGCAAGGCCGGTTACCCCGACTTCGTGAAAGGTTAAGTGTGATGAAGGTATCCATTCCGTCATAAACTTTCCCTTCCTTGCCATTACATCTTGATAGCCCCACCATCTTTGCGAATACCTTCATACCTATTGAGACTAGCTATCCGAGTATTGCCGGGCTTCGTGAAAACTTGTGCACCATAGTTATACGATATCATATTGTTGCATCATTAGATATATCATATTGTGCAATTGCTTGCTCCTGTGCATATCTTGTGATACTTATCTCATGTTTGGTTGAGGCTCAATAAGCATAGTGGAAAGGAAGAGAAGAGCAAAAAAAGTAAAAAAAGCTTTAAGCAAGAAAAAGAATGATCATAAGCTTATAAGCAAAAGAGAGTTGAGCATGAAAAGAGATACTTGTGCATGAGGATACATGGAATAGGAAGCATTTAGCTTGCATACATATAGGTTGGTGCCAAGTAGTGAATCGTGCCCAAGTGTGCAATCAAGCTAGTGCTCTCCTAGTGTTAGTGCAACACGAGCTTCGTCTTCTTTAGGCAATTTTGTATTGCTCATCCCTATAGTTGCACAAGCCCCATTTATCCCATCTTGTGTGTTTCTTTATTGCCCTCCTCTATATTTATGATCACTTGCTTTGCATTTTGAGTCCTTTGGATTTATTTCAACATTTACAATATCTTGGACTTCCATTTGCATGAAATTTGTGCCACTATCCTCACCGAGCTCCACCACAAGCCTTATTTATGTAGGAGTGAGAATTGACAAGATCTGGTACCAATTGTGCTATTTCCTTGCTACATTATTGAGTGATCTTTGATCCATCCTCAACATTGGATAAGGTACATTGGTCTAGTTCTTTCCTTTCTTCCACTCATATTTGCGCGAATCTTGTGATGGATAGGTAAGGCATTTCATCTCCGTTCTTCGACAACAACGACGACGTGAACAACTACATCACCAAAGCGTCAATCTTCGATCTACAACGACAAATGCAAGGCACACAATCAAGATTGCGAGAGCGCATCGAGAACCTCTCCATTGACATTCGCCACTCCGAAGCGAGGAAAATGGACTACATCGACAACAACTTTCCGCACAAAAGGAGGAGCAAGATGCAAGGATGGAGGAGATTCAGGCCTTGATCAAGTCTACTTCCCCTTCGTCATCTTCAAGGCGGCGGCAAGCACATCGATCCTCTTCGGAGCGCCCAAGAGACACAAGCACAAGTCGTCCACGTCCACATCTCCATGGCGACCACCATCACGTTCGTGATCCATCTCGTCATGAAGGCCATGTCAGCTCCAAGCAACATGTGCACAACGACGATGAATGACATCTACTACGAGCTCAAGCACGACAACGACATCATCAACATGAAGATGCTCGAGATGCGCCTACCTACAAGTCCCAACAAGCCCTACTTCACGGCAAGTTCAAACTTCATGACCACAAGAGAAGACCGCGAGACAAGCACCACGAAGAGCACGCTACGGCTACAACAACCACTTCGACATCTTCGCCAAGTGCTATCAAGGCATCTTCGCCTTCGGACGTAGGGCATCTTCACCTACTTCCTGTGAGTTCGCATACATCAACATCTTCAACTACAAGGCGACCATCTACGAGCGAGGGAGATACTTCCATCTTCGGAAGCCCCTCAAGGAAGATGACCGAGCATGGGAATTTCCCTTCGGTCATGGAGACGAGCTACGAGGTGCCACATCATTTGGGCCTCCAATAACTAGACGACGACAAGAAGGTCGAGCAAGGGCCATCCCCTTCGACCATGGCGACCAGCACGAACCTCTTCAACAACATGAAGACGATGCCCATATTGGACTCATACTCCGAGTCAAGCTACGAGACCGCTCATGAGACCTTATCTTTGGTCTTCGAGGAGAGTGATGATGTGCCATCTTCGGCCTTCATCCACGGCTACGACCATGACATGATTGAGCATGGAGACATTTGCACCAACATCTCTCCAACAACGACATGTGACGAGATGTCCCAATTGCCATGTGAGGAGAGCCACCACCACATGAGTGACATGAGTGACTCCACCACATGTGACATTGAGAGCATTTCCTATGAGAGGATGAGTGTGACCACCACTAGCCCCACACTTGAGAGCATGCCACACATCCTATGTGAGATTGAGAGCCATTTGAATGACTCCACCAACCATATGAGTGAGAGCATCCAAGAGGGAGTGAGTGAGCCACAACACTTAGTGAGTGAGGTAGTTGACACAGCATGTGAGGCCACTTTGATTTCTAACGACTTAACCTCTACTCCTAGTGTGTTTTCTTATTTGGTGCTAGGTCTCCTACATGATGACAACGATTCGGTCTTCGACACCTCACCTACAACACATGAGCGATGCTCCAAAGGTAACATAGGTGATGGTGCTTCTCTTGTCCCACTAGTGGACTATTTTACGAATGATTGCTTGCATGATGTTGACATACCTATACCCATGCTTCATGCTAGTGCGACTTTCTCATGTCATGACTTACCTATTTATGATGAATATGATGATGAGCATGTTGAGTTGCCTAGTTGTGATGCTATGCTCCATAGGATATCATGTGAAAATTCTTTTGGTCACATCATGTTTGACAATCCATTAACCTTGTCATATGCTATGAGTGAGATATCCCATATTGCATCATTTCAATCTCAACATAGTAACTATGCATGCCCCACTACAATCAATCCCATTTGCACTTATGGCATAGATGACGAGATGATGGTCATTGGCTTTTGTTTTTCATGTGATGATATTGCCATGCTTCCTTTACACGATTTGCGCAATTCATCTACTATGCCATGCCATGATCACATTGTTCCAAATATGCATTGTTTTGGATGTTGTCAACATTCTCTGTGTGATGTTTCCATTAATGCTCATGAGGAGACCCCCATAGTTTCCTCATACATATTAGGAGATTTTGATACATTCCATACTTTGCATGATTCCCATAATTGCTTGCACCATATGCATTCCACGCATAACAATGCTCTAGATATTTCCCATGATGCATTACACAATTTAAGTCTCCATTATGCTATACATAACAACAAACCTATCATGATGGATGACATGTTTCTATATCATGCATCTCATTTATTTGAGCATTGGATATTTTGTGCTAACCGACACAAACACGTGCGCATCATGATGGATGATGTGTACATCTACCATGCACACACAATTTTTCCTTTCTCTTTGTTTTGTGTAGGTAATCATGCACAATCGTCAACCTCTCAATCCCAAGAGTTGACGAAACAAGCTCTTGAGAGCAAAGATAACTTGGGATCCCGTGAACTATCCTTCCCACCGCTCTCTTCGCGCACCGACTACGCGCATCTCTTTCACTTGGCTCTCGCACGGCTATGGGCTATATACCGCTCTCTTGCTCGTTTTCCCGTGTTCACTTTGCATGTTATGCTTGCTTCTATGCCTTTGCTATGCAATTGTGACCCTTGCTTGCATCTACCCATGATTCACCATTATGCTACTTCTATGTGTATTTGCATGCTTGGCGGAGATCCTTGTTGCTATTGCCATGTTTATCATGTGCCTCATGCTAGTGTTGATTCTTGTGTTGGGAGAGTCATGATGTTCCATTGCTATTTACATAGGACTTCTTGCCAATACAATGATGATACCTTCTTCATATCTTGCTTTCATGCTTGTGCTATGTCATGTGAATTATTCATACACACTATTTGCACCCATGACATGTTTGCCATGATTCCTCCTAGTACGTTGCATCTTCGCACTACTAGCTTGCTTGACTTGACCTCTATGATTGCTTGCTTTGTTGCATCACCCATGTTCCATTACTCGCTTTCTTGGGTTGATGACATATATGCTCGTGCCTCTCACATGATATATTTTGTTCATTGTCACTTGCCTCCAATTGTTGCATCTATGCTTATTGATCGTCGAGACTTGGACACTTTACTTGTGATGCATGCTTGCTTGATTGAGCCTATTGTATTTGGTTGTCCTCGCATCATCATATGCCTCCATACTATGAAATGCTCCCTTGTACTTTCTTATGATGAGCATGATGCATCCACTTGTTGGGTATTTTACCACACGAATGATAGGTTTTGCATCTCCGATAACCTCATTTGTTTTTCCAAGTGTTTTTCATGTTCTTTCATGTTGAAGGATTCACAAGGCGATACCGTCATGACACAATTTGGTCATGTGAAGGCGTACACGATGTGCAACACCAACATTTGCGAGAATCTCCTCAAGGTGAACTCCTTCCCTTTGAGCCATCCACAAATATGCATATTGGATGGGTCACTCTTTCATCGTTGTTTCCTTCTTCTTGTCAACATGTTACATCTATTGGATGGAGGACCGACATTGGAGATGGAACCCATGAACCTTCAAGTTGAGGAGCGCTCGGACTTAGTGGACTCACCATCGGACCACCCCTTCTACCACAACATTGAGCTATGGTATAATACCACCCATATCAAATTTGCATCTTATGCATGGATTGACTCACATTATGATTGCCTTGTTGCACTTTGTATTCCCATGTCATCCATGATATATGAGCTTGTACATTTCCTTAGCAAATTTGTTGTGATCTTTCTTGATGGCATTATCATACATCATGATCATATTTCCTACCATCAATTGCATGATAACTCATTCATATTGAGCATCCATTGCCATATTCATGCTATTGATAAACCGTCTCACTATGACATCATTTTGCACCGTGGTTGCATTGATCATACTCGCAACACATTTGTGTGCACAATGAATGCTTTTCCTCCCATGAATGCTTTACATGTCATTTTACATCATCTTGATAAGCTTCATGCACTTTGTCACGAACAATCTTGCCGCACAGACTTATGCTTATTTGATGGACACTTTGTGTGCGCTAACCATTGTATTTCCGAGTGTCGCTTGTGTTTGCTCTTTTTGCATGTATACCTCTCCGGAGACACCTTGGAGTACTTGGATTGCGCCATGTCTTCAATTCCGTCCAACTACAAGTCCGTCCACGACAACCGTTTCCATGGTGATGACAATCACGATCCGAGGTCAGATCTTTCCCAGGGGCAGGAGATGATGCGGAGCATCCTATGGACATCACCATGTCAAGAGCCACTTTGTCAAGTGACATGTGTGTCATCTACTTCATGCTTACAAAGGTGAATCATCTCCTTTGAATGTGTCCACTTGTACCCTTCGAGGATGGTATACTACTTGACCCCTCTCTCGTGTGCATGCATAGGTGTGAGCGAAGCTACACGTTCTTCGAGGAGGAACCCAATCGGAAGAGTACAACTACACCATCCACAAGGAGAACGCACGAAAGAAGGAAGCTCGCCGAGTCCAAGGAGAAGGACGGGAAGACCGCAAGGAATACGGAGGTGAGAAAATGGAAGAAGAAGCACGGTTCAGAGGACCCCGTGCGCACGGCCCTTTTGGACCCCATGTGCACGGCCTATCCAGAGAGTTTCCGGATACCCGTGAGCACGGGCCCCAAAAGACCCCCTGCACATGGGACCCCCGTGCCCACGGGGCTGACTTAGCCCGTGCGCCCGGGCCTACCTGCGAGTTGGCCGGGAGATGCCCCTTTTGCCCCTCCACTCGTCCCTCACCTCCAGCCACCTACATATTTCATCCCTAGGTCATTTGTTAGGGTTAGCAAAGGATATGATAGACATATGAGAGCTTTGCTCCATGGATCCACTCCACTAGGAGATCAAGACCTCCTCTTGGAGTGACCAACCTCAAGACCTCCTAAGGGAGAAGATCCCTAGTGGATAGATCCCCATCATAGGATCACCAAGACCTCATTCCTCATAGGATTGGGATGAACTAGTATCTTGTATCTTTCCTTTGTTGTCTTTGAATCATTGTATCTCTCTTTGTGTGATTGGATCTAGCATATGTGTGATTGGATCTAGTCAATTTAGTGTTTTCCCTCTTGTGTTCATCTTGTCCTTGGGGATTCCCCCTCCAATTCGTGAAAGATATCCACTTAGGGTTCCACCCTATATCATTTGGTATCATGAGCCATGGTTTCTCACGAAATTGGAGCCCCCTCTTTGTTTTTCTAGCCTAATTTTGCTTGTTCTTACCCAATTTCGAAAATTCCCCACCAAAAGAGCCTTAACAATTTTTTTTGTGATTTGAAGTTTCTTGTGAGTTTTTGTTGATTTTGATCCGTGGACCTGGTGTCTAGGAAGTAGATCTAACTCCTATTGCGTCCCCATACTGATGAGGACATGAATACCTTGGATACGACCAAAAATATTGCATACATGCATATTTGTCAGGTGATTTCTAATGCAAACTATTCAATAATCTATTTATGTTATCCAGAACAAAAATACTTCACACACTTTTGTGTTTTGTCTAATTGCAGGTGTATGGGACATTTGTACAATCCACATATGAAGATAAGGGAAAAGGAGAAGTTTATGTTGTGTTCAAAAAGTCCTCTCACGTCACTTTTGGGCCAAGAGAAGATAGAGTCCAAGTCTCTCACATTCTGGATTCAGATTCGGACTGCACAGACATACCTGACTCAAAACGCCAACAACTTTTTCATACGGACTCCGAATTGGGTGATTCTTTTTTTGTTGGAAACTAGATTTCGTGCTCTTTCCAACCCAATTGGATTCACCTTCAAATTCGTCCGGAGCGTTGAGTTACGGACAAAACAATCTGACATTGCAGCAGAATCCGAGTCAAACTATGTTACATCTATTGGATGGGTCACTCTTTCATCGTTGTTTCCTTCTTCTTGTCTACATGTTACATCTATTGGATGGAGGACCGACATTGGAGATGGAACCCATGAACCTTCAAGTTGAGGAGCGCTCGGACTTAGTGGACTCACCATCGGACCACCCCTTCTACCACAACATTGAGCTATGGTATAATACCACCCATATCAAATTTGCATCTTATGCATGGATTGACTCACATTATGATTGCCTTGTTGCACTTTGTATTCCCATGTCATCCATGATATATGAGCTTGTACATTTCCTTAGCAAATTTGTTGTGATCTTTCTTGATGGCATATTCATACATCATGATCATATTTCCTACCATCAATTGCATGATAACTCATTCATATTGAGCATCCATTGCCATATTCATGCTATTGATAAACCGTCTCACTATGACATCATTTTGCATTGTGGTTGCATTGATCATACTCGCAACACATTTGTGTGCACAATGAATTCTTTTCCTCCCATGAATGCTTTACATGTCATTTTACATCATCTTGATAAGCTTCATGCACTTTGTCACGAACAATCTTGCCGCACAGACTTATGCTTATTTGATGGACACTTTGTGTGCGCTAACCATTGTATTTCCGAGTGTCGCTTGTGTTTGCTCTTTTTGCATGTATACCTCTCCGGAGACACCTTGGAGTACTTGGATTGCGCCATGTCTTCAATTCCGTCCAACTACAAGTCCGTCCACGACAACCGTTTCCATGGTGATGACAATCACGATCCGAGGTCGGATCTTTCCTGATGAGGACATCCATACCATTGTTACACCCACAACCCCTACTGCTACATATACGGGACCAATTACTAGAGCTCGTGCACGCCAATTAAATTATCAGGTACTTTCGTTTCTTGGTAATGATTCTAATGTTCATGAGAATATGATGCTGCCTAAATTGGATACATTTGTTTTGCTTACAAATGAAGGGCCTAGCTTGGAGAAGGATGAACATTGGAGCAAGAACAAGCATGAAGATGATACCATGCGCAAGGGGAACAAGAACGGAGTTACAAGTGATGATTTCAGGACTTTGAAGCCACCATAATGGGTGCATTAAGCCTTGGACGAAATATACAAGATGCCACTTCATAAATTTCGTCCCGAGGCTATTATAGGTGCTGCGTCACCTTTTTATTGGGCCAGGCCCATGTAATTTCGAAATACATAAGTATAGGCTATTTTTAGAGTCCGTATGTGTGGGGAAACAAGAGATAGGGTTGATTTCAGACCCCTCCACCAAGGACCACGAAATTCCCCCTCTCTTCCTCCATATATACAGCCCTTAGGGCACCGTTTAGACTTTGGGTTTTGTTTTGATTAAAAGTTCGCCATAGCTGCAACTTCGCGTACTTCGTTTGTGTTCAACGACCAGACAAAGGCGTCACAGAACCCCACCTTGATCAATAAAGCTTTCATCTTATATTCGCAATATCCAGATTGCAATCTTAGTTTCTTGCTTGTTCTTCGTTTGCTCGCAGGAAACAGACCCTCGTGGTCAGGTTGATCGTGCTCCGGCGTGGTCAATAACCTCTCGGAGTTGGTTTAGCGATTGCTAAGGCGCGACGTCCTCGCACGTTCGTAGTCGGATCGTCAAAGTCGACTTCCACCAAAGCGACATCCATCATCTCATCGAAAGACGGGACACCTTTGCCTATATCATTTCCCGAGGGGCAGGAGATGATGCGAAGCATCCTATGGACATCACCATGTCAAGAGCCACTTTGTCAAGTGACATGTGTGACATCTACTTCATGCTTACAAAGGTGAATCGTCTCCTTTACACGTGTCCACTTGTACCCTTCGAGGATGGTATACTACTTGACCCCTCTCTCGTGTGCATGCATAGGTGTGAGCGGAGCTACACGTTCTTCGAGGAGGAACCCAATCGGAAGAGTACAACTACACCATCCACAAGAAGAATGCACGAAAGAAGGAAGCTCGCCGAGTCCAAGGAGAAGGACGGGAAGACCGCAAGGAATACGGAGGTGAGAAAATGGAAGAAGAAGCACGGTTCAGAGGACCCCGTGCGCACGGCCCTTTTGGACCCCGTGTGCACGGCCTATCCAGAGAGTTTCCGGATACCCGTGAGCACGGGCCCCAAAAGACCCCGTGCACACGGGACCCCCGTGGCCACGGGGCTGACTTAGCCCGTGCGCCCGGGCCTACCTGCGAGTTGGCCGGGAGATGCCCCTTTTGCCCCTCCACTCGTCCCTCACCTCCAGCCACCTACATATTTCATCCCTAGGTCATTTGTTAGGGTTAGCAAAGGATATGATAGACATATGAGAGCTTTGCTCCATGGATCCACTCCACTAGGAGATCAAGACCTCCTCTTGGAGCGACCAACCTCAAGACCTCCTAAGGGAGAAGATCCCTAGTGGATAGATCCCCATCATAGGATCACCAAGACCTCATTCCTCATAGGATTGGGATGAACTAGTATCTTGTATCTTTCCTTTGTTGTCTTTGAATCATTGTATCTCTCTTTGTGTGATTGGATCTAGCATATGTGTGATTGGATCTAGTCAATTTAGTGTTTTCTCTCTTGTGTTCATCTTGTCCTTGGGGATTCCCCCTCCAATTCGTGAAAGATATCCACTTAGGGTTCCACCCTATATCATTTGGTATCATGAGCCATGGTTTCTCACGAAATTGGAGCCCCCTCTTTGTTTTTCTAGCCTAATTTTGCTTGTTCTTACCCAATTTCGAAAATTCCCCACAAAAAGAGCCTTAACAAATTTTTTATGATTTGAAGTTTCTTGTGAGTTTTTGTTGATTTTGATCCGTGGATCTGGTGTCTAGGAAGTAGATCTAACTCCTATTGCGTCCCCATACTGATGAGGACATGAATACCTTGGATACGACCAAAAATATTGCATACATGCATATTTGTCAGGTGATTTCTAATGCAAACTATTCAATAATCTATTTATGTTATCCAGAACAAAAATACTTCACACGCTTTTGTGTTTTGTCTAATTGCAGGTGTATGGGACATTTGTACAATCCACATATGAAGATAAGGGAAAAGGAGAAGTTTAGGTTGTGTTCAAAAAGTCCTCTCACGTCACTTTTGGGCCAAGAGAAGATAGAGTCCAAGTCTCTCACGTTCTGGATTCAGATTCGGACTGCACAGACATACCTGAATCAAAACGCCAACAACTTTTTCATACGGACTCCGAATTGGGTGATTCTTTTTCTGTTGGAAACTAGATTTCGTGCTCTTTCCAACCCAAGTGGATTCACCTTCAAATTCGTCGGGAGCGTTGAGTTACGGACAAAACAATCTGACATTGCAGCAGAATCCGAGTCAAACTATGTTACATCTATTGGATGGGTCACTCTTTCATCGTTGTTTCCTTCTTCTTGTCTACATGTTACATCTATTGGATGGAGGACCGACATAGGAGATGGAACCCATGAACCTTCAAGTTGAGGAGCGCTCGGACTTAGTGGACTCACCATCGGACCACCCCTTCTACCACAACATTGAGCTATGGTATAATACCACCCATATCAAATTTGCATCTTATGCATGGATTGACTCACATTATGATTGCCTTGTTGCACTTTGTATTCCCATGTCATCCATGATATATGAGCTTGTACATTTCCTTAGCAAATTTGTTGTGATCTTTCTTGATGGCATATTCATACATCATGATCATATTTCCTACCATCAATTGCATGATAACTCATTCATATTGAGCACCCATTGCTATATTCATGCTATTGATAAACCGTCTCACTATGACATCATTTTGCATTGTGGTTGCATTGATCATACTCGCAACACATTTGTGTGCACAATGAATTCTTTTCCTCCCATGAATGCTTTACATGTCATTTTACATCATCTTGATAAGCTTCATGCACTTTGTCACGAACAATCTTGCCGCACAGACTTATGCTTATTTGATGGACACTTTGTGTGCGCTAACCATTGTATTTCCGAGTGTCGCTTGTGTTTGCTCTTTTTGCATGTATACCTCTCCGGAGACACCTTGGAGTACTTGGATTGCGCCATGTCTTCAATTCCGTCCAACTACAAGTCCGTCCACGACAACCGTCTCCATGGTGATGACAATCACGATCCGAGGTCGGATCTTTCCTGATGAGGACATCAATACCATTGTTACACCCATAGCCCCTACTGCTACATATACGGGACCAATTACTAGAGCTCGTGCACGCCAATTAAATTATCAGGTACTTTCGTTTCTTGGTAATGATTCTAATGTTCATGAGAATATGATGCTGCCTAAATTGTATACGTTTGTTTTGCTTACAAATGAAGGGCCTAGCTTGGAGAAGGATGAACATTGGAGCAAGAACAAGCATGAAGATGATGCCATGCGCAAGGGGAACAAGAACGGAGTTACAAGTGATGATTTCAGGACTTTGAAGCCACCATAATGGGTGCATGAAGCCTTGGACGAAATATACAAGATGCCACTTCATAAATTTCGTCCCGAGGCTATTATCGGTGCTGCGTCACCTTTTTATTGGGCCAGGCCCATGTAATTTCGAAATACATAAGTATAGGCTATTTTTAGAGTCTGTATGTGTGGGGAAACAAGAGATAGGGTTGATTTCAGACCCCTCCACCAAGGGCCACGAAATTCCCCCTCTCTTCCTCCATATATACAGCCCTTAGGGCACCGTTTAGACTTTGGGTTTTGTTTAGATTAAAAGTTCGCCATAGCTGCAACTTCGCGTACTTCGTTTGTGTTCAACGACCAGACAAAGGCGTCACAGAACCCCACCTTGATCAATAAAGCTTTCATCTTATATTCGCAATATCCAGATTGCAATCTTAGTTTCTTGCTTGTTCTTCGTTTGCTCGCAGGAAACAGACCCTCGTGGTCAGGTTGATCGTGCTCCGGCGTGGTCAATAACCTCTCGGAGTTGGTTTAGCGATTGCTAAGGCGCAACGTCCTCGCACGTTCGTAGTCGGATCGTCAAAGTCGACTTCCACCAAAGCGATGTCCATCATCTCATCGACAGACGGGACACCTTTGCCTATATCATTTCCCGAGGGGCAGGAGATGATGCGGAGCATCCTATGGACATCACCATGTCAAGAGCCACTTTGTCAAGTGACATGTGTGACATCTACTTCATGCTTACAAAGGTGAATCGTCTCCTTTACACGTGTCCACTTGTACCCTTCGAGGATGGTATACTACTTGACCCCTCTCTCGTGTGCATGCATAGGTGTGAGCGGAGCTACATGTTCTTCGAGGAGGAACCCAATTGGAAGAGTACAACTACACCATCCACAAGGAGAACGCATGAAAGAAGGAAGCTCGCCGAGTCCAAGGAGAAGGACGGGAAGACCGCAAGGAATACGGAGGCGAGAAGATGGAAGAAGAAGCACGGTTCAGATGACCCCGTGTGCACGGCCCTTTTGGACCCCGTGTGCACGGCCTATCCAGAGAGTTTCCGGACACCCCGTGGGCACGGGCCCCAAAAGACCCCGTGCACACGGGACCCCCGTGCCCACCGGGCTGACTTAGCCCGTGCACACGGGCCTACCTGCGAGTTGGCCGGGAGATGCCCCTTTTGCCCCTCCACTCGTCCCTCACCTCCAGCCACCTATATATTTCGTCCCTAGGTCATTTGTTAGGGCTAGCAAAGGATATGATAGACATATGAGAGCTTTGCTCCATGGATCCACTCCACTAGGAGATCAAGACCTCCTCTTGGAGTGACCAACCTCAAGACCTCCTAAGGGAGAAGATCTCTAATGGATAGATCCCCATCATAGGATCACCAAGACCTCATTCCTCATAGGATTGGGATGAACTAGTATCTTGTATCTTTCCTTTGTTGTCTTTGAATCATTGTATCTCTCTTTGTGTGATTGGATCTAGCATATGTGTGATTGGATCTAGTCAATTTAGTGTTTTCCCTCTTGTGTTCATCTTGTTCTTGGGGATTCCCCCTCCAATTCGTGAAAGATCTCCACTTAGGGTTCCACCCTATATCAACCTTGGGAACGCCGCCTCCAACATATCTGTATTGCCAAGCTTGCCTTCCACACCAAGGAGAGTCCCATCAGGACACGGGACGAAGTCTTCAATATTGTATCTTCATAGTCCAACAGTCCGGCCAAAGGATATATTCCTGCTGTCCGGAGACCCCCTAATCCAGGACTACCTCATCCGGAATGACATATTTTAAACCCATCATTTTCAATTCGGTCATGAGAATTTTTTGCAACCCATCAATCTCTTCATTGGAGTTATCTTGGGTTATATTTCACCTAAAGCTTTCCCTAAGGATTGTTGCTATTTATGGTGCTTATCAATGACCCAAGTTCTTCATTTATCCTCCCGGTGAAATAAGTTTCTCGTCTTCTTGTTCATATGAATCCAATCTATTGTTTTCGTTAGTGGCAGCATTTCACCTCAAGATTTCGAGATGTTTTCCATAAGCCCACAACAAGCTTACTCTTTTCATTGTTGGTTTTCCAACAACTCCATTCAACCTTTTCTTCTTAAGCATGCTCTTTCAATTTTATTTGCGAGAGTTGTCATTCATCTTCTCCGTTTTTTTCTTTCCAACCATATAGTTTTCCATTCGTTCGTTCCGGAGACATGGTGACATTGCTCTTTTCATCCCATCATCTAGTTTTTCCAAGATCATGTTCTTTCCTTTTGCTTATCCATTCAACCGGAGTGTCGTTCCCTCTTTTCAAGTTCTTCCCATTCTGTCAAGTTTTTGCCTCCCTTCTCAACCGGTGTGGTGAAATCTTTCTTACCCATTATGCCATTCTTTCAATAGTTCCGGAGGCAGTGTGTTGTTGATTTCATCAAGTATCATCCAATCTTCCCAAGTTCATGTTCAATTCCTTCCATTTCCAATCGGAGTGTTGTCGTAATTGATCCTTATCGTTCCTTGTACATCTCATTCTACCGGAGTGCTTGCATGTACTTCTTGTCCATTGTAACCCTTTTCTTATGTCTTCCAACCTAGTAATGTTCCTTGTTCCTCTTTTCCAACGGAGTGTTTTCAACTTTGTTCATCTTCGTTGCATTCTTTCTTTCAATTTGTTCAACCTCTCAAGATTCTTTGGTTTCAGTCGTTTCTCAAGGAAGGAACTTAGTTTTTGATGAGGACATCAATACCATTGTTACACCCATAGCCCCTACTGTTACATATACTGGACCAATTACTAGAGCTCGCGCACGCCAATTAAATTACCAGGTACTTTCGTTTCTTGGTAATGATTCTAATGTTCATGAGCTTATGATGCTGCCTAAATTGGATACATTTGTTTTGCTTACAAATGAAGGGCCTAGCTTGGAGAAGGATGAACATTAGAGCAAGAACACGCATGGAGTTGATGGCATGCGCAAGGGGATCAAGAACGGAGTTACAAGTGATGATTTCAGGACTTAGAAGCCGCCATAAGGAGTGCATGAAGCCTTGGATGAAATATACAAGATGCCACTTCATAATATTCGTCCATAGGCTACTCTAGGTGCTGCGTCACCTTATTAATGGGCCAGGCCCATGTAATTTCGAAATACTTAAGTATAGGCTATTTTTAGAGTCCGTATGTGTGGGGAAACAAGAGTTAGGGTTGGTTTCGAACCCCACCCTCAAGGGCCACGAAATTCCCCCCTCTTCCTTCATATATACAGCCCTTAGGGCGTCGTTTAGACTTTGGGTTTTGTTTAGATTGAAAGTTCACCATAGCTGCAACTTCGCGTACTTCGTTTGTGTCCAACGACCAGACCAAGACGTCACAGAACCCCACCTTGATCAATAAAGCTTTCATCTTATATTCGCAATATCCCGATTGCAATCTCAGTTTCTTGCTTGTTCTTCATTTGCTCGCAGGAAACAGACCCTCGTGGTCAGGTTGATCGTGCTCCGGCATGGTCAATAACCCTCGGAAGTTGGTTTAGCGATTGCTAAGGCGCGACATCTCGCACGTTCGTAGTCGGATCGTCAAGGTCGACTCCCACAGAAAACGATAGCCACCATCTCATCGAAACATCGGCACACCTTAGCCTCTATCAAGTAGTATCAGATTTCCAGGTTGCTCGGTGAGATTTTACAGTTTTTCGTAGATTAGATCGAGTATGTTCTTCATACCTACAGTCCACGAAAAAGCCAAAAAAAAATTAGGGTTAGTTCATCATATCCGAACCAATCTGAGCCTTTGCATAATCTTTTTAGGGTTTTTGCTTTGTTGAATTTGCGGTTGCATCATCGTGTCAAGTTGCTGGTCTTAGAGTCTAGTCTTTTAGAGTTTCGAGTTCTGGTCATAAGTTGTCACGCCACCGCCGCACCAGCATCATCGCCCATCTACCACTTTTGCTTATCCGCCACCGCTCTGAATCCATATCCATATACCACCACCAATCCGTATCCATATACCACCACCAATCTGTATCCATATACCACCACCGCTACCATATACCACCACCGCTGCCATATACCACAACCATATATCCACCACCAATCCGAGTTCTTCTCATATTAGGTTTGTTCTTGAGATCAATCTAAATTCCGATTCATGTTTCCTTGCCTGCGTAGGTCTCGAAAAAAAAAGAGTCTGGAGACCCCCGGGCAGTTTCTAGGCCAAAATTTTCACGGGCAAATTTTTTCCCTATCCTATTTTTAGGCTTTTCTGAGTCTTTTGAGCCACGTGCCATCATAGTGATTTTTTGTCGCACTTTTTCGTCGCCGCTGCAATGATTTCCGAAAAAAAAGTGAAAAAAAAAATTTCGTGCCCATCCTATCAGTTTGACGAGGGAAGAGTTTTGAGACACTCGCCATTATAGTGATTTTTCGCAAAAAAAAGAGGAGCGCAAAAAAAAGGAGCGCAAAAAAGAGAGCGAAAAAAAGAGTTCCAGAGTGTGCTTTTCCCTTATTTACGTGCAGCGCCGTGATTTTGTTAGTGTTCTAGGCTCGCGTCTCTAGCACGGTCTAGCCTAGGACCAGCACAGTACCGTCATTGAGCGTTTATTCAACTTTGCATCTCTGAATTGATTATTTGATAGAGGCAAAGGTGTCCCGTCTTTCGATGAGATGATGGATATCGCTTTGGTGGCAGTCGACTTTGACGATCCGACTACGAACGTGCGAGGATGTCGCGCCTTAGCAATCGCTAAACCAACTCCGATAGGTTATTGACCACGCCGGAGCACGATCAACCTAACCACGAGGGTCTGTTTCCTGCGAGCAAACGACGAACAAGCAAGAAACTGAGATTGCAATCTGGATATTTCGAATATAAGATGAAAGCTTTATTGATCAAGGTAGGGTTCTGTGACGCCTTTGTCTGGTCGTTGAACACAAACGAAGTACGCAAAGTTGCAGCTATGGCGAACTTTTAATCTAAACAAAACCCAAAGTCTAAACGATGCCCTAAGGGTTGTATATATGGAGGAAGAGGGGGGAATTTCGTGGCCCTTGGTGGAGGGGTCCGAAATCAACCCTATCTCTTGTTTTCCCACACATACGGACTCTAAAAATAGCCTATACTTATGTATTTCGAAATTACATGGGCCTGGCCCAATAATAAGGTGACGCAGCACCTAAAATAGCCTCGGGACGAAATTTATGAAGTGGCATCTTGTATATTTCGTCCAAGGCTTCATGCACCCATTATGGTGGCTTCAAAGTCCTGAAATCATCACTTGTAACTCCGTTCTTGTTCCCCTTGCGCATGCCATCATCTCCATGCTTGTTCTTGCTCCAATGTTCATCCTTCTCCAAGCTAGGCCCTTCATTTGTAAGCAAAACAAATGTATCCAATTTAGGCAGCATCAAATTCTCATGAACATTAGAATCATTACCAAGAAACGGAAGTACCTGGTAATTTAGTTGGCGTGCACGAGCTCTAGTAATTGGTCCAGTATGTATAGCAGCAGGGGCTGTGGGTGTAACAATTGTATTGATGTCCTCATCATCCTCCCCTTCTTGAAATGAAGTCGTCCTCGACGGAAGTTCATCTTCCTCACCCAAATAAGGCTTCAAATCTGCAATGTTAAAAGTGGGACTAACCCCAAAATCTGCAGGCAGCTCAAGTTTATATGCATTATCATTTATTTTCTCTAACACCTTAAAGGGACCATCAGCACGTGGCATTAGCTTTGATTTGCGCAAATCAGGAAATCTATCCTTACGCAAATGTAACCAAACAAGATCTCTAGGTGCAAACACAACATGTTTTCTACCCTTATCTCCAGCAAGTTTATATTTAGCATTCATACGCTCAATGTTTTCCTTAGTTAACTCATGCATTTTTAAAATCAATTCAGCACGTTGTTTAGCATCAAAATTAACCTTCTCTGAAGATGAAAGAGGCAACAAATCAATAGGTGCACGAGGTAGGAAACCATACACAACTTCAAAAGGGCACATCTTAGTAGTAGAATGCAATGAACGATTATAAGCAAATTCAATATGAGGCAAGCATTCCTCCCACATTTTCTTATTATTCTTCAAAACAGCCCTAAGCATAGTAGACAACGTTCTATTGACTACTTCAGTTTGTCCATCAGTTTGGGGGTGACAAGTAGTACTAAAAAGCAGTTTAGTCCCCAACTTAGCCCATAAACATCTCCAAAAGTGGCTAAGAAATTTAGTATCACGATCTGAAACAATAGTATTTGGCACACCATGCAAGCGAATAATTTCACGAAAGAACAAATCAGCAACATTAACAGCATCATCGCTTTTATGACATGGTATAAAGTGTGCCATTTTCGAGAATCTATCCACGACAACAAATATGCTATCCCTCCCCTTCTTTGTTCGAGGTAAACCTAAAACGAAGTCCATAGATATATCCTCCCAAGGAACACTAGGTACAGGCAAAGGCATATATAAACCATGAGGATTGAGTCGTGACTTAGCTTTTTGACATGTAGTGCAGCAAGCAATAAAACGCTCAACATCCCGTCTCATCTTTGGCCAAAAGAAATGTGTAGCAAGTACGTCCTCCGTCTTCTTCACGCCAAAGTGTCCCATTAATCCTCCTCCATGCACCTCCTGCAACAACAAAAGACGAATGGAGCTAGCTGGAATGCATAGCTTGTTAGCACGAAACACAAATCCATCGTTAACGACGAACTTGTTCCACATTCTTCCTTCTTTACAATTGTAGATTACATCTTTAAAATCAGCATCATGCACATATTGATCTTTGATGGTCTCCAAACCAAATATTTTGAAGTCAAGTTGTGAAAGCATAGTATAGCGGCGAGACAATGCATCAGCAATAACATTTTCTTTTCCCTTCTTGTGTTTAATGACATAAGGAAAGGTCTCAATGAATTCAACCCATTTAGCATGTCTACGATTCAGTTTAGCTTGACTTTTAATATGTTTCAAAGATTCATGATCAGAATGTATAACAAATTCTTTGGGCCATAAATAATGTTGCGATGTTTCTAAAGTCCGAACAAGAGCATATAATTCTTTATCATAAGTAGAATAATTCAGACTAGGCCCACTCAATTTTTCAGAAAAGTATGCAACAGGTTTGCCATCTTGTAATAACACACCTCCTAATCCAATTCCACTAGCATCACATTCAAGCTCAAAAGTCTTATTAAAATCAGGAAGTTGGAGTAAAGGAGCATGTGTCAACTTATCTTTCAATACCGAGAAGGCTTCTTCCTGTGCGGTACCCCAAAGAAAAGGCACATCTTTCTTTGTAAGCTCATTGAGAGGTGCAGCAATGGTGCTGAAATCTCTCACAAAACGCCTATAGAATCCAGCGAGGCCAAAAAAACTCCTCACTTGTGTGACCGTTTTGGGCTGCGGCCAACTCTCAATAGCTTCAATCTTGGCTTTATCAACTTCAATTCCCTGTGGAGTAACAACATAGCCAAGAAAAGATACTCGGTCGGTGCAAAAGGTGCACTTCCCAAGGTTACCAAACAAACGTGCATCACGTAGAGCAATAAAAACAGCACGTAAATGTTCCAAATGTTCTTCCAAAGATCTGCTATAAATCAGTATATCATCAAAATAGACTACCACAAATCGTCCAATGAAAGCACGTAAAACTTCGTTCATTAGTCTCATGAAAGTACTAGGCGCATTAGTTAACCCAAAAGGCATGACTAACCACTCATATAATCCAAACTTAGTTTTAAATGCTGTTTTCCATTCATCCCCCAATTTCATACGAATTTGATGGTATCCACTACGCAAATCAACTTTGGAGAATATTGTAGAGCCACTCAATTCATCAAGCATATCATCTAGCCCAGGAATAGGATGACGATAACGAATAGTAATATTATTAATGCCTCTACAATCAACACACATATGTGATGTACCATCCTTTTTCGGTACTAGAATAATAGGAACAACACAAGAACTAAGGGATTCGCGTATATAACCTTTGTCGAGAAGCTCTTGTACTTGACGCATAATCTCCTTCGTCTCCTCTGGATTGGTACGGTATGGCGCACGGTTTGGCAGTGAAGCACCGGGAATTAAGTCGATCTGATGCTCAATCCCTCGAATAGGTGGTAATCCCGGTGGCACGTCTTGTGGAAAGACGTCAGCGAACTCCTGCAAAATGTTAGTGACAGCAGGAGGCAAAGAGGAAGGCACGTCCTCGAATGAAAATAATGCCTCTTTGCACACAAAAGCATAGCAAACAGATTTGCTGAAATCTAGCTCATCAATATCAGATTTGGTGGCAAATAAGCATGCACTTTTCAATTTAATTTCAGAAGCAACACTAGATGGTTTATTATTAGGCTTCATTTGTTGCTCAAATTCTTTTGCCACAATCTGATTTTTACTCTTATTCTTCTCTTGTTTTGCTTTATTAGCTCTATTAATATCATCTTTCAAAATAGAATCAGGAGTCATAGGAAGCAAAGTAATATTTGTATCCTTATGAACAAGAGTATACTGATTGTTTCTACCATGGTGTACAGAATTTTTATCAAATTGCCATGGTCTACCAAGTAATAAGGAACATGCTTGCACAGGTACCACATCACAATCAACATAATCAGCATATGTAGATATACTAAAATGCACACGAACAGTACGTGTTACCTTAACCTTGCCGCTGTTGTTGAACCATTGGATGTAGTAAGGATGTGGATGTGGTCTTGTGGTGAGAGAAAGCTTCTCCACCATCTGCATGCTAGCCAAGTTGTTGCAGCTCCCTCCATCTATGATGACGCGCACAGAACGTTCTTTCACAACTCCCTTGGTATGGAACAAATTGTGCCTCTGATTTTGCTCAGCTTGTGTGACCTGCACACTCAAAACACGTTGAGCAACTAAACATTCATACCTGTCAGCGTCTTCAGGAGCCATGTATTGCGTCTCATGATCAGAATCATCTCCACCATGTTCTTCACGTGTAATAAGAGCCAAAGTCTCCTCATCATAGTCACTAGCGGACTCATATCCACCACCCTCGGTAGCAATCATCACACGCGGAGATTTGCATTCTCTCGCATAATGACCTCCTCCCTTACAACGACGACAAATAATATCACTTGTGTGCCCTGTTGATGCCCTGGAAGAAGAAGAACTCTGTGCAGGCCCGGTAGGTGCGCTCTTGGCAGATAATGGTGGTTGTTCCTGTTTTCTTGTATCACGGCTGTAGGAGGCACCTGATTGAGGTGCTGGTGCAGTTGAAGTAGAAGATGCACGCGGTGTCCATGATGAAGGTCGGCCTGCAGAAAAGTTAGTTCGCGCCAATGCTTGTCGATCCTGCACTTCACGTTCAGCTTCACAAGCAAGATGGAATAAACGAGTGATATTAGTATACTCCTTATAGTCTAGAATGGTCTGAATCTCTCTATTTAAACCACCCAGAAAACGTGCAAGCATAGCTTCATTCTCCTCAACAATACCACATCGAATCATGCCAGTTTGTAATTCCTGATAATATTCTTCTACAGAATTTTTTCCTTGTCTTAAACGCTGCAATTTTTGAAGCAATTCACGTTGATAATATGGTGGAACCCAACGCGTACGCACAGCGGTTTTCAAAGCAGCCCACGTAGTTGGAATAGGATATAATCTACAATGTTCAGACCACCAGACACATGCAAAACTAGTGAAAGCACAAACAGCAGCAGCAACCTGTCTCTCCTCGGGATATTGTAAACATGTAAAACGTTGTTCAGTTTCTAACTCCCAAGTAAGATATATATCAGGAACATATCTACCCTCAAATGGTGGAATATTCAATTTCAGTTTAGGAATATGGACATCATCTCGTACCTGAGGTGGTGGTGCAGGCCTACCATTACGAATATATACCTGAGGTCGACCTGCTGGTGGTGGTGCTGGTGGTTGCACGTAGTTCTGATTTTGAGCAACCTCATCCTCGTAATCTCCCACATAATCATCCTCCTCCACATCAGCAGCAGGAGCCACAAAAGTATCAACAGCAGCACCAACAGTTTGGCCAAACTCAAGAGGAACACGGCTCGCTCGGCGGAGGTCTATTTCACGACGTGGAGGTAGTCGTTGTTGTTGTTGTTGGAGAGGTGCGTTAGGTGTAGCGGATGGTGGTGGTGGAAGACGCGCGAGCAATTCATTAAACTTGTTATCGAGCTTTGTTTCGAACGTCTTCTCCATGCCATCTATCTTCTCCATGGCCTCTTCAAATCTGTTTAGCACGTCTTGCACCTGTTCACTCATCATTTGCTGAAATTTATCATGCAAATCCTTATTCGTCATGTTCTCCCAGTCAGTCTCGTCGGCTTGTGATCCTGGCATGGTTAGCAGCAATAGAAACACACAAGAATATGATCCTACAGACTACTAACAAGAGGTGGTGGTGGGTGTCACAAATCCGTCAAGCAAATCTCAAATTCTTACCAGTTCTTACCCAGCAGCAGGCAGGTGATCGGCAACCGTTGTAGTCAAAAACTCTCAAAGCTTAGATAGAGCAATTACCAGGTAGAGTCAAACGCACGACGTAGATGTATATGGAGCTGGGAAGGCTTATAATATGGTAGCAAAAAGGGTCAGCAATAATCAATTCAGAGATGCAAAGTTGAATAAACGCTCAACGACGGTACTGTGCTGGTCCTAGGCTAGACTGTGCTAGAGACGCGAGCCTAGAACACCAACAAAATCACGGCGCGACACGTAAACAAGGGAAAAGCACACTCTGGAATTTTTTTTTGCTCTTTTTTTGCGCTCTTTTTTTTGCGCTGCTTTTTTTTTGCGAAAAATCACTATAATGGCGAGTGTCTCAAAACTCTTCCTAGCTCAAACTGACACGATGGGCACGAAATTTTTTCGACCAATTTTTTTTTTCGACTGCCCGGACCCAAAAACTGGAAATGGGTCAAAAAAACTTCCTATAATGGCACCTGTCTCAAAACACTCAGAAACACCTAAAAATAGGATAGCCAGAAATTTTTTGGAAAATTGCGTTTTCGAAAAATTTTGGGCCTAAACGGAGCGTGGTTTCCGGACTCTTTTTTTCCCCGAAACCTACTCCGGCAAGGAAACACGAATCGGAATCTAGATGGATCTCGAAAACAAACCTAATATGACAAGAACTCGGATTGGTGGTGGATATATGTTGGTAGATGGCAGCGGTGGTGGTATATGACAGCGGTGGTGGTATATGGATACGGATTCGAAGCGGCGGTGGTAGATGGTAGGGGCGATGATGATGGTGCGGCGGTGGCGTGACAACTTATGACCAGAACTCGAAACTCTAAAAGACTAGACTCTAAGACCAGCAACTAGACACAACGATGCAACCGCAAATTCAACAAAGCAAAACCCTAAAAAGATTATGCAAAGGCTCAGATTGGTTCGGATATGATGAACTAACCCTAATTTTTTTTGTGGCTTTTTCGTGGACTATAGGTATGAAGAACAGACTTGATCTAAACTACGAAAAACTGTAAAATCTCACCGAGCAACCTGGAAATCTGATACCACTTGATAGAGGCAAAGGTGTCCCATCTTTCGATGAGATGATGGATATCGCTTTGGTGGCAGTCGACTTTGACGATCCGACTACGAACGTGCGAGGACGTCGCGCCTTAGCAATTGCTAAACCAACTCCGAGAGGTTATTGACCACGCTGGAGCACGATCAACCTGACCACGAGGGTCTGTTTCCTGCGAGCAAACGAAGAACAAGCAAGAAACTGAGATTGCAATCTGGATATTTCGAATATAAGATGAAAGCTTTATTGATCAAGGTGGGGTTCTGTGACGCCTTTGTCTGGTCGTTGAACACAAACGAAGTACGCAAAGTTGCAGCTATGGCGAACTTTTAATCTAAATAAAACCCAAAGTCTAAACGATGCCCTAAGGGCTGTATATATGGAGGAAGAGGGGGGGGGGGGAATTTCGTGGCCCTTGGTGGAGGGGTCCGAAATCAACCCTATCTCTTGTTTTCCCACACATACGGACTCTAAAAATAGCCTATACTTATGTATTTCGAAATTACATGGGCCTGGCCCAATAATAAGGTGACGCAGCACCTAAAATAGCCTCGGGACGAAATTTATGAAGTGGCATCTTGTATATTTCGTCCAAGGCTTCATGCACCCATTATGGTGGCTTCAAAGTCCTGAAATCATCACTTGTAACTCCGTTCTTGTTCCCCTTGCGCATGGCATCATCTCCATGCTTGTTCTTGCTCCAATGTTCATCCTTCTCCAAGCTAGGCCCTTCATTTGTAAGCAAAACAAATGTATCCAATTTAGGTAGCATCATATTCTCATGAACATTAGAATCATTACCAAGAAACTAAAGTACCTGGTAATTTAGTTGGCGTGCACGAGCTCTAGTAATTGGTCCAGTATGTATAGCAGCAGGGGTTGTGGGTGTAACAATTGTATTGATGTCCTCATCATTATTGCTGACCCTTTTTGCTACCATACTATAAGCCTTCCCAGCTCCACATACATCTACGTCGTGCGTTTGACTCTCCCTGGCAATCGCTCTATCCAAGCTTTTGAGAGTTTTGACTACAACGGTTGCCGATCACCGCCTGCTGCTGGGTAAGAACTGGTAAGAATTTGAGATTTGCTTGACAGATTTGTGACACCCGCCACCACCACCACCACTTGTTAGTAGTCTGTAGGATCATATTCTTGTGTGTTTCTATTGCTGCTAACCATGCCAGGATCACAAGCCGACGAGACTAACTGGGAGAACTTGACGAACAAGGAGCTTCATGATACGTTTCAGCAAATGATGAGTGTACATGTGCAAGATGTGATAAACAGATTTGAAGAGGCCATGGAGAAGATAGATGGCATGGAGAAGACATTTGAAACAATGCTCGATAACAAGTTTGCTGAATTGCTTTCGCGTTTTCCACCACCACCACCGGCTGCTCCTGCCGCACCTCTGCAACAACAGCAACAACCTCCACGTCGGGAAATAGCCCTCCGCCGAGCGAGCCGTGTCCCTCTTCAGTCGGGCCAAACTGCTGGTGCTGCTGTTGATACTTCTATGGCTCCTACTGCTGATGTGGAGGAGGATGATTATGTGGGAGATTGTGAGGATGAGGTTGATCAATATCAGAACTATGTGCCACCACCAGCAGAGCAACCACCAGGTCGTCCACATGCAAATAATGGCAATGGTAGGGCTCACCCTCAGGTACGAGATCATGACCATCTCCCTAAACTAAAATTGAATATTCCACCATTTGAGGGTAGATATGTTCCTAATATATATCTTACTTGGGAGTTAGAAACTGAACAACGATTTCAATGTTTACAATATCCCGAGGAGAGACGTGTTCCTGCTGCTGTTTGTGCATTCACTAGTTTTGCATGTGTTTGGTGGTCTGAGCATTGTAGATTATACCCTATTCCGGCTACTTGGGCTGCTTTGAAAACTGCTATGCGTACTCGTTGGGTTCCACCATATTATCAACGTGAATTACTTCAAAAATTGCAGCGCTTAAGACAGGGAAAAAATTCTGTAGAAGAATATTATCAGGAATTACAAACTGGCATGATTAAATGTGGTATTGTTGAGGAGAATGAAGCTATGCTTGCACGTTTTATGGGTGGATTAAATAGAGATATTCAGACGATTCTAGAGTATAAGGAGTATACTAATATCACTCGTTTATTCCATCTTGCTTGTAAAGCTGAACGTGAAGTGCAGGATCGACAGGCATTGGCGCGGACTAACTTTTCTGCAGGTCGACCTTCATCATGGACACCACGTGCATCATCTACTTCCACACGTTCTGCTACACCGGCGCCTCCGTCGGCTGCCACCTCCAACCGTGATACAATAAAGCAGGCACAATCACCACTATCTGCCAAGACCACACCTTCTGGGCCTGCAAAGAGCTCTTCTTCATCCATGGCATCAACAGGGCAAACACATGATATTATTTATCGACGTTGCAAGGGTGGAGGTCATTATGCGAGAGAATGCCCATCTAAGCGTGTGATGATTGTTACTGAGGATGGTGGGTATGAGTCCGCTAGTGACTATGATGAGGAGACTTTGGCTCTTATTACACGTGACGAACACGGTGGAGACGATTCTGATCATGAGACGCAATACATGGCTCCTGAAGATGCTGACAGGTATGAATGTTTAGTTGCTCAACGTGTTTTGAGTGTGCAGGTTACACAAGCTAAGCAAAATCAGAGGCATAATTTGTTCCATACAAAGGGAGTTGTGAAGGAACGTTCTGTTCGCGTGATCATAGACGGAGGGAGCTGCAATAACTTGGCTAGCATGGAGATGGTGGAGAAGCTATCTCTCACCACAAGACCACATCCACATCCTTACTACATCCAATGGTTCAACAACAGCGGCAAGGTTAAGGTAACACATACTGTTCGTGTGCATTTTAGTATCTCTACATATGCTAATTATGTTGATTGTGATGTGGTACCTATGCAAGCATGTTCCTTATTACTTGGTAGACCATGGCAATTTGATAAAAATTCTGTACACCATGGTAGAAACAATCAGTATACTCTTGTTCATAACGATAAAAATATTACTTTGCTTCCTATGACTCCTGATTCCATTTTGAAAGATGATATTAATAGAGCTAATAAAGCAAAACAGGAGACAAATAAGAGTGAAAATCAGATTGTGGCAAAACAATTTGAGCACCAAATGAAGCCTAATAATAAACCATCTACTGTTGTTTCTGAAATTAAATTGAAAAGTGCATGTTTACTTGCCACCAAATCTGATATTGATGAGCTAGATTTTAGCAAATCTGTTTGCTATGCTTTTGTG
Source organism: Triticum aestivum (assembly GCF_018294505.1). Lineage (NCBI taxonomy): Eukaryota > Viridiplantae > Streptophyta > Magnoliopsida > Poales > Poaceae > Triticum > Triticum aestivum. Next base: position 255,282,356 of record NC_057806.1, on the reverse strand, counting down.
TGCAAAGAGGCATTATTTTCATTCGAGGACGTGCCTTCCTCTTTGCCCCCTACTGTCACTAACATTTGGCAGGAGTTCACTGACGTCTTTCCACAAGACGTGCCACCGGGATTACCACCTATTCGAGGGATTGAGCATCAAATTGACTTAATTCCCGGTGCTTCGCTACCCAACCGTGCACCATACCGTACCAATCCAGAGGAGACGAAGGAGATTATGCGTCAAGTACAAGAACTGCTCGACAAAGGTTATATACGCAAATCCCTTAGTCCTTGTGCTGTTCCTATTATTCTTGTGCCGAAAAAGGATGGTACATCACGTATGTGTGTTGATTGTAGAGGCATTAATAATATTACTATTCGTTATCGTCATCCTATTCCTAGGCTAGATGATATGCTTGATGAATTGAGTGGCTCTACAATATTCTCCAAAGTTGATTTGCGTAGTGGCTACCATCAAATTCGTATGAAATTGGGAGATGAATGGAAAACAGCATTTAAAACTAAGTTTGGATTATATGAGTGGTTAGTCATGCCTTTTGGGTTAACTAATGCACCTAGTACTTTCATGAGATTAATGAACGAAGTTTTACGTGCTTTCATTGGACGATTTGTGGTAGTTTACTTTGATGACATATTGATTTATAGCAGATCTTTGGAAGAACATTTGGAACATTTACGTGCTGTTTTTATTGCTCTACGTGATGCACGTTTGTTTGGTAACCTTGGGAAGTGCACCTTTTGCACCGACCGTGATAGAGGCAAAGGTGTCCCGTCTTTCGATGAGATGGTGGATTTCGCTTTGGTGGAAGTCGACTTTGACGATCCGACTACGAACGTGCGAGGACGTCGCGCCTTAGCAATCGCTAAACCAACTCCGAGAGGTTATTGACCACGCCGGAGCACGATCAACCTGACCACGAGGGTCTGTTTCCTGCGAGCAAACGAAGAACAAGCAAGAAACTGAGATTGCAATCTGGATATTGCGAATATAAGATGAAAGCTTTATTGATCAAGGTGGGGTTCTGTGACGCCTTTGTCTGGTCGTTGAACACAAACGAAGTACGTGAAGTTGCAGCTATGGCGAACTTTTAATCTAAACAAAACCCAAAGTCTAAACGATGCCCTAAGGGCTGTATATATGGAGGAAGAGGGGGGAATTTCGTGGCCCTTGGTGGAGGGGTCCGAAATCAACCCTATCTCTTGTTTCCCCACACATACGGACTCTAAAAATAGCCTATACTTATGTATTTCGAAATTACATGGGCCTGGCCCAATAATAAGGTGATGCAGCACCTAAAATAGCCTCAGGACGAAATTTATGAAGTGGCATCTTGTATATTTCGTCCAAGGCTTCATGCACCCATTATGGTGGCTTCAAAGTCCTGAAATCATCACTTGTAACTCCGTTATTGTTCCCCTTGCGCATGCCATCATCTCCATGCTTGTTCTTGCTCCAATGTTCATCCTTCTCCAAGCTAGGCCCTTCATTTGTAAGCAAAACAAATGTATCCAATTTAGGCAGCATCATATTCTCATGAACATTAGAATCATTACCAAGAAACGAAAGTACCTGGTAATTTAGTTGGCGTGCACGAGCTCTAGTAATTGGTCCAGTATGTATAGCAGCAGGGGCTGTGGGTGTAACAATTGTATTGATGTCCTCATCATCCTCCCCTTCTTGAAATGAAGTCGTCCTCGACGGAAGTTCATCTTCCTCACCCAAATAAGGCTTCAAATCTGCAATGTTAAAAGTGGGACTAACCCCAAAATCTGCAGGCAGCTCAAGTTTATATGCATTATAATTTATTTTCTCTAACACCTTAAAGGGACCATCAGCACGTGGCATTAGCTTTGATTTGCGCAAAACAGGAAATCTATCCTTACGCAAATGTAACCAAACAAGATCTCCAGGTGCAAACACAACATGTTTTCTACCCTTATCTCCAGCAAGTTTATATTTAGCATTCATACGCTCAATGTTTTCCTTAGTTAACTCATGCATTTTTAAAATTAATTCAGCACGTTGTTTAGCATCAAAATTAACCTTCTTCGAAGATGGAAGAGGCAACAAATCAATAGGTGCACGAGGTAGGAAACCATACACAACTTCAAAAGGGCACATCTTAGTAGTAGAATGCAATGAACGATTATAAGCAAATTCAATATGAGGCAAGCATTCCTCCCACATTTTCTTATTATTCTTCAAAACAGCCCTAAGCATAGTAGACAACGTTCTATTGACTACTTCAGTTTGTCCATCAGTTTGGGGGTGACAAGTAGTACTAAAAAGCAGTTTAGTCCCCAACTTAGCCCATAAACATCTCCAAAAGTGGCTAAGAAATTTAGTATCACGATCTGAAACAATAGTATTTGGCACACCATGCAAGCGAATAATTTCACGAAAGAACAAATCAGCAACATTAACAGCATCATCGCTTTTATGACATGGTATAAAGTGTGCCATTTTCGAGAATCTATCCACGACAACAAATATGTTATCCCTCCCCTTCTTTGTTCGAGGTAAACCTAAAACAAAGTCCATAGATATATCCTGATAGAGGCAAAGGTGTCCCGTCTTTCGATGAGATGATGGATATCGCTTTGGTGGAAGTCGACTTTGACGATCCGACTACGAACGTGCGAGGACGTCGCGCCTTAGCAATCGCTAAACCAACTCCGAGAGGTTATTGACCACGCCGGAGCACGATCAACCTGACCACGAGGGTCTGTTTCCTGCGAGCAAACGAAGAACAAGCAAGAAACTAAGATTGCAATCTGGATATTGCGAATATAAGATGAAAGCTTTATTGATCAAGGTGGGGTTCTGTGACGCCTTTGTCTGGTCGTTGAACACAAACGAAGTACGCGAAGTTGCAGCTATGGCGAACTTTTAATCTAAACAAAACCCAAAGTCTAAACGATGCCCTAAGGGCTGTATATATGGAGGAAGAGGGGGGAATTTCGTGGCCCTTGGTGGAGGGGTCCGAAATCAACCCTATCTCTTGTTTCCCCACACATACAGACTCTAATAAGGTGACGCAGCACCTAAATTAGCCTGGGGACGAAATTTATGAAGTGGCATCTTGTATATTTCGTCCAAGGCGTCATGCACCCATTATGGTGGCTTCAAAGTCCTGAAATCATCACTTGTAACTCCGTTCTTGTTCCCCTTGCGCATGCCATCATCTCCATGCTTGTTCTTGCTCCAATGTTCATCCTTCTCCAAGCTAGGCCCTTCATTTGTAAGCAAAACAAATGTATCCAATTTAGGCAGCATCATATTCTCATGAACATTAGAATCATTACCAAGAAACGAAAGTACCTGGAAATTTAGTTGGCGTGCACGAGCTCTAGTAATTGGTCCAGTATGTATAGCAGCAGGGGCTGTGGGTGTAACAATTGTATTGATGTCCTCATCAATTTGTGTTTCGTGCTAACAAGCTATGCATTCCAGCTAGCTCCGTTCGTCTTTTGTTGTTGCAGGAGGCGCATGGAGGAGGATTAATGGGACACTTTGGCGTGAAGAAGACGGAGGACGTACTTGCTACACATTTCTTTTGGCCAAAGATGAGACGGGATGTTGAGCGTTTTATTGCTCACTGCACTACATGTCAAAAAGCTAAGTCACGACTCAATCCTCATGGTTTATATATGCCTTACCTGTACCTAGTGTTCCTTGGGAGGATATATCTATGGACTTTGTTTTAGGTTTACCTCGAACAAAGAAGGGGAGGGATAGCATATTTGTTGTCGTGGATAGATTCTCGAAAATGGCACACTTTATACCATGTCATAAAAGCGATGATGCTGTTAATGTTGCTGATTTGTTCTTTCGTGAAATTATTCGCTTGCATGGTGTGCCAAATACTATTGTTTCAGATCGTGATACTAAATTTCTTAGCCACTTTTGGAGATGTTTATGGGCTAAGTTGGGGACTAAACTACTTTTTAGTACTACTTGTCACCCCCAAACTGATGGACAAACTGAAGTAGTCAATAGAACGTTGTCTACTATGCTTAGGGCTGTTTTGAAGAATAATAAGAAAATGTGGGAGGAATGCTTGCCTCATATTGAATTTGCTTATAATCGTTCATTGCATTCTACTACTAAGATGTGCCCTTTTGAAGTTGTGTATGGTTTCCTACCTCGTGCACCTATTGATTTGTTTCCTCTTCCATCTTCGGAGAAGGTTAATTTTGATGCTAAACAACGTGTTAAATTGATTTTAAAAATGCATGAGTTAACTAAGGAAATCATTGAGCGCATGAATGCTAAATATAAACTTGCTGGAGATAAGGGTAGAAAACATGTTGTTTTTGCACCTGGAGATCTTGTTTGGTTACATTTGCGTAAGGATAGATTTCCTGATTTGCGCAAATCAAAGCTAATGCCACGTGCTGATGGTCCCTTTAAGGTGTTAGAGAAAATAAATGATAATGCATATAAACTTGAGCTGCCTGCAGATTTTGGGGTTAGTCCCACTTTTAACATTGCAGATTTGAAGCCTTATTTGGGTGAGGAAGATGAACTTCCGTCGAGGACGACTTCATTTCAAGAAGGGGAGGATGATGAGGACATCAATACAATTGTTACACCCACAGCCCCTGCTGCTATACATACTGGACCAATTACTAGAGCTCGTGCACGCCAACTAAATTACCAGGTACTTTCGTTTCTTGGTAATGATTCTAATGTTCATGAGAATATGATGCTGCCTAAATTGGATACATTTGTTTTGCTTACAAATGAAGGGCCTAGCTTGGAGAAGGATGAACATTGGAGCAAGAACAAGCATGGAGATGATGGCATGCGCAAGGGGAACAAGAACGGAGTTACAAGTGATGATTTCAGGACTTTGAAGCCACCATAATGTGTGCATGAAGCCTTGGACGAAATATACAAGATGCCACTTCATAAATTTCGTCCCGAGGCTATTTTAGGTGCTGCGTCACCTTATTATTGGGCCAGGCCCATGTAATTTCGAAATACAAATGTATAGTCTATTTTTAGAGTCCGTATGTGTGGGGAAACAAGAGATAGGGTTGATTTCGGACCCCTCCACCATGGGCCACGAAATCCACCCCCTCTTCCTCCATATATACAGCCCTTAGGGCATCGTTTAGACCTTGGGTTTTGTTTAGATTAAAAGTTCGCCATAGCTGCAACTTCGCGTACTTCGTTTGTGTTCAACGACCAGACAAAGGCGTCACAGAACCCCACCTTGATCAATAAAGCTTTCATCTTATATTCGCAATATCCAGATTGCAATCTTAGTTTCTTGCTTGTTCTTCGTTTGCTCGCAGGAAACAGACCCTCGTGGTCAGGTTGATCGTGCTCCGGCGTGGTCAATAACCTCTCGGAGTTGGTTTAGCGATTGCTAAGGCGCGACGTCCTCGCACGTTCGTAGTCGGATCGTCAAAGTCGACTTCCACCAAAGCGAAATCCACCATCTCATCGAAAGACGGGACACCTTTGCCTCTATCAAGAGGCATTATTTTCATTCGGGGACGTGCCTTCCTCTTTGCCTCCTGCTGTCACTAACATTTTGCAGGAGTTCGCTGATGTTTTTCCACAAGACGTGCCACCGGGATTACCGCCTATTCGAGGGATTGAGCATCAGATTGACTTAATTCCCGGTGCTTCACTGCCAAACCGTGCACCATACCGTACCAATCCAGAGGAGACGAAGGAGATTATGCGTCAAGTACAAGAGCTTCTCGACAAAGGTTATATACGCGAATCCCTTAGTCCTTGTGCTGTTCCTATTATTCTAGTGCCGAAAAAGGATGGTACATCACGTATGTGTGTTGATTGTAGAGGCATTAATAATATTACTATTCGTTATCGTCATCCTATTCCTAGGCTAGATGATATGCTTGATGAATTGAGTGGCTCTACAATATTCTCCAAAGTTGATTTGCGTAGTGGATACCATCAAATTCGTATGAAATTGGGAGATGAATGGAAAACAGCATTTAAAACTAAGTTTGGATTATATGAGTGGTTAGTCATGCCTTTTGGGTTAACTAATGCGCCTAGTACTTTCATGAGACTAATGAACGAAGTTTTACGTGCTTTCATTGGACGATTTGTGGTAGTTTACTTTGATGACATATTGATTTATAGCAGATCTTTGGAAGAACATTTGGAACATTTACGTGCTGTTTTTATTGCTCTACGTGATGCACGTTTGTTTGGTAACCTTGGGAAGTGCACCTTTTGCACCGACCGAGTATCTTTTCTTGGCTATGTTGTTACTCCACAGGGAATTGAAGTTGATAAAGCCAAGATTGAAGCTATTGAGAGTTGGCCGCAGCCCAAAACGGTCACACAAGTGAGGAGTTTTCTTGGCCTCGCTGGATTCTATAGGCGTTTTGTGAGAGATTTCAGCACCATTGCTGCACCTCTCAATGAGCTTACAAAGAAAGATGTGCCTTTTCTTTGGGGTACCGCACAGGAAGAAGCCTTCATGGTATTGAAAGATAAGTTGACACATGCTCCTTTACTCCAACTTCCTGATTTTAATAAGACTTTTGAGCTTGAATGTGATGCTAGTGGAATTGGATTAGGCGGTGTGTTATTACAAGATGGCAAACTTGTTGCATACTTTTCTGAAAAATTGAGTGGGCCTAGTCTGAATTATTCTAGTTATGATAAAGAAATATATGCTCTTGTTCGGACTTTAGAAACATGGCAACATTATTTATGGCCCAAAGAATTTGTTATACATTCTGATCATGAATCTTTGAAACATATTAAAAGTCAAGCTAAACTGAATCGTAGACATGCTAAATGGGTTGAATTCATTGAGACTTTCCCTTATGTCATTAAACACAAGAAGGGAAAAGAAAGTGTTATTGCTGATGCATTGTCTCGTCGCTATACTATGCTTTCACAACTTGACTTCAAAATATTTGGTTTGGAGACCATCAAAGATCAATATGTGCATGATGCTGATTTTAAAGATGTAATGCAGAATTGTAAAGAAGGAAGAATGTGGAACAAGTTTGTTGTTAATGATGGATTTGTGTTTCGTGCTAACAAGCTATGCATTCCAGCTAGCTCCGTTCGTCTTTTGTTGTTGCAGGAGGCGCATGGAGGAGGATTAATGGGACACTTTGGCGTGAAGAAGACGGAGGACGTACTTGCTACACATTTCTTTTGGCCAAAGATGAGACGGGATGTTGAGCGTTTTATTGCTCGCTGCACTACATGTCAAAAAGCTAAGTCATGACTCAATCCTCATGGTTTATATATGCCTTTGCCTGTACCTAGTGTTCCTTGGGAGGATATATCTATGGACTTTGTTTTAGGTTTACCTCGAACAAAGAAGGGGAGGGATAGCATATTTGTTGTCGTGGATAGATTCTCGAAAATGGCACACTTTATACCATGTCATAAAAGTGATGATGCTGTTAATGTTGCTGATTTGTTCTTTCGTGAAATTATTCGCTTGCATGGTGTGCCAAATACTATTGTTTCAGATCGTGATACCAAATTTCTTAGCCACTTTTGGAGATGTTTATGGGCTAAGTTGGGGACTAAACTGCTTTTTAGTACTACTTGTCACCCCCAAACTGATGGACAAACTGAAGTAGTCAATAGAACGTTGTCTACTATGCTTAGGGCTGTTTTGAAGAATAATAAGAAAATGTGGGAGGAATGCTTGCCTCATATTGAATTTGCTTATAATCGTTCATTGCATTCTACTACTAAGATGTGCCCTTTTGAAGTTGTGTATGGTTTCCTACCTCGTGCACCTATTGATTTGTTGCCTCTTCCATCTTCGGAGAAGGTTAATTTTGATGCTAAACAACGTGCTGAATTGATTTTAAAAATGCATGAGTTAACTAAGGAAAACATTGAGCGCATGAATGCTAAATATAAACTTGCTGGATATAAGGGTAGAAAACATGTTGTGTTTGCACCTGGAGATCTTGTTTGGTTACATTTGCGTAAGGATAGATTTCCTGATTTGCGCAAATCAAAGTTAATGCCACGTGCTGATGGTCCCTTTAAGGTGTTAGAGAAAATAAATGATAATGCATATAAACATGAGCTGCCTGCAGATTTTGGGGTTAGTCCCACTTTTAACATTGCAGATTTGAAGCCTTATTTGGGTGAGGAAGATGAACTTCCGTCGAGGACGACTTCATTTCAAGAAGGGGAGGATGATGAGGACATCAATACAGTTGTTACACCCACAGCCCCTGCTGCTATACATACTGGACCAATTACTAGAGCTCGTGCACGCCAACTAAATTACCAGGTACTTTCGTTTCTTGGTAATGATTCTAATGTTCATGAGAATATGATGCTGGCTAAATTGGATACATTTGTTTTGCTTACAAATGAAGGGCCTAGCTTGGAGAAGGATGAACATTGGAGCAAGAACAAGCATGGAGATGACGGCATGCGCAAGGGAAACAAGAACGGAGTTACAAGTGATGATTTCAGGACTTTGAAGCCACCATAATGGGTGCATGAAGCCTTGGACGAAATATACAAGATGCCACTTCATAAATTTCGTCCCGAGGCTATTTTAGGTGCTGCGTCACCTTATTATTGGGCCAGGCCCATGTAATTTCGAAATACATAAGTATAGGCTATTTTTAGAGTCCGTATGTGTGGGGAAACAAGAGATAAGGGTTGATTTCGGACCCCTCCACCAAGGGCCACGAAATTCCCCCCTCTTCCTCCATATATACAGCCCTTAGGGCATCGTTTAGACTTTGGGGTTTTGTTTAGATTAAAAGTTCGCCATAGCTGCAACTTCGCGTACTTCGTTTGTGTTCAACGACCAGACAAAGGCGTCACAGAACCCCACCTTGATCAATAAAGCTTTCATCTTATATTCGCAATATCCAGATTGCAATCTTAGTTTCTTGCTTGTTCTTCGTTTGCTCGCAGGAAACAGACCCTCGTGGTCAGGTTGATCGTGCTCCGGCGTGGTCAATAACCTCTCGGAGTTGGTTTAGCGATTGCTAAGGCGCGACGTCCTCGCACGTTCGTAGTCGGATCGTCAAAGTCGACTTCCACCAAAGCGATATCCATCATCTCATCGAAAGACGGGACACCTTTGCCTCTATCATCTAGGAGAAGGCTATCTTCAAGACCTCATCTCCTAGGAGTGGGAAGAACTTTGCCATTGTATCTTTCCTTTGATTGTGCTTGTGAATTGTGGATCTTATTTTGCTATTCTAGTGGATGTGTGATTGGGGAATTGTTTGAGTGTTTTCCTCTTTGTATTCTTGAGAGTTAGCCCTTTCCCCCCTCCAAGTGTGAAAAGATCCCCCTCTAGGATTTCATCCTATATCATTTTGGTATCAAGAGCAAGGTTGATTCACATCTTGGAGTCCCATTCCCCCATTTGCTAGCTTGATTTTGTTGTTTTTCGTCCAAATTCGAAAATCCCCACAAAAATAGCCCCAAAAAATTTTCTTGCAATTTGTTGGATCTTGTGAGATTTGGTTGTTTTGATCCACGAATTTGGAGTTTGGCAAGTGGATCTACCCATCTTCCTGCTTCCCCACCTTCCAAATCCCCGAAATTGTCCTTATCTTGGATAACCCCCACGGATCCGGAGCTATTCATCCGCTCACAGCACACCCCATGCACACGGGCCCTTGAGACCCCGTGCACATGGGACCCTGTGCACACGGGCCTCACTTACCCCGTGCGCACGGACCTTCCAGAAACTTTCAGCCATCTTTGTTTTGCACCATTTTGCATCCATACCAACACTCGTGTTCTTCCGCACTATTTCTCGTGGTTGTTTGAGTTTCGGACCGTGGTTTCTCTTGTGTCCTAAGGTGTTTAGGCTACTTAGGCGCATTTGGACATCATCATCGCCTCCACTCATTCATCAACTCGAACGCCACACCGGCTTCAACAACTACATTCCTACCGTATGATCGGACGGTAACCTCGACGACATCTCGCCATTGCTTTTGCATTGATAACCCGAGCCATTTCCGTCGCTTACCCATCGAGACTAGCAAGTTGAGAATTGCCGGGCCACGCTATTGTGCACCATAGTCATCGTGTTAACATCTTAGTGCCATAAGTCTCTCCCGTGCATATCTTACATACTTGTCACATATCATACTTGGCTCTAGCTTTAAAAAAACAAGAAAAGCTTTTAAGCAAAAGAGGAGCAACAACAAGCTTGTAAGCAATAGCATCGAGTCATTTTTGCATATCATCTTTGACACCTCATACATAGCATAGTTGGGATTGAAGACGACACGTTTCTCTTATAGGTTGGTGCACATGCGTATCTAGCCCATTTGAGCAATCGCGCTAGTGTCTCTCTAGTATTCGCACAACAAGAGCATTTTCCGTGGTTGCACATTTTGAGCTCACCCCTTGGTTGTGCGGGTCCCATCTATCTTCCGTGTCTGTGTTCCTAGTGATATCTTTGGGTTTGATCTATTTTTTTACTTGCATTTTTGTGAATCTTCTCAACCTTATCGATATCTTGACTAACATTTGCTTGAAATTTTTGCTTGTAGGTGTGAGAAACAATTCCCGGTAACTATTAGGATGGTGGCAAAAATTTCAAGCAAATGTTAGTCAAGATATCGATAAGGTTGAGAAGATTCACAAAAATGTTACATCCACAATCTTAAGAAAAGGTAACTTTGGTTTTGTTCTCTCATTTGTCCTACTCACCACCACTTGCTCATGATGGATAGGTGATAGAGGCAAAGGTGTCCCGTCTTTCGATGAGATGATGTGATGAGGACATCAATACCATTGTTACACCCACAGCCCCTACTGCTACATATACGGGACCAATTACTAGAGCTCGCGCACGCCAATTAAATTATCAGGTACTTTCGTTTCTTGGTAATGATTCTAATGTTCATGAGAATATGATGCCGCCTAAATTGGATACATTTGTTTTGCTTACAAATGAAGGGCCTAGCCTGCAGAAGGATGAACATTGGAGCAAGAACAAGCATGGAGATGATGCCATGCGCAAGGGGAACAAGAACGAAGTTACAAGTGATGATTTCAGGACTTTGAAGCCACCATAATGGGTGCATGAAGCCTTGGACGAAATATACAAGATGCCACTTCATAAATTTCGTCCCGAGGCTATTATAGGTGTTGCGTCACCTTTTTATTGGGCCAGGCCCATGTAATTTCGAAATACATAAGTATAGGCTATTTTTAGAGTCCGTATGTGTGGGGAAACAAGAGATAGGGTTGATTTCGGACCCCTCCACCAAGGGCCACGAAATTCCCCCTCTCTTCCTCCATATATACAGCCCTTAGGGCACCGTTTAGACTTTGGGTTTTGTTTAGATTAAAAGTTCGCCATAGCTGCAACTTCGCGTACTTCGTTTGTGTTCAACGACCAGACAAAGGCGTCACAGAACCCCACCTTGATCAATAAAGCTTTCATCTTATATTCGCAATATCCAGATTGCAATCTCAGTTTCTTGCTTGTTCTTCGTTTGCTCGCAGGAAACAGACCCTCGTGGTCAGGTTGATCGTGCTCCGGCGTGGTCAATAACCTCTCGGAGTTGGTTTAGCGATTGCTAAGGCGCGACGTCCTCGCACGTTCGTAGTCGGATCGTCAAAGTCGACTGCCACCAAAGTGATATCCATCATCTCATTGAAAGACGGGACACCTTTGCCTCTATCAAGTGGTATCAGATTTCCAGGTTACTCGGTGAGATTTTACAGTTTTTCGTAGTTTAGATTGAGTCTGTTCTTCATACCTATAGTCCACGAAAAAGTCAAAAAAAATTAGGGTTAGTTCATCCCATCCGAACCAATCTGAGCCTTGCATAATCTTTTCTGTATTTGCTTTGTTGAATTTGCGGTTGCATCGTCGTGTCCAGGTGCTGGTCTTAGCGTCTAGTCTTTTAGAGTTTCGAGTTCTGTTCACAGGTTGTCACGTCGCCGCTGCCATATATCACCACCGCATCATCATCGTTGCTGTTGCCATATACCACCACCACATATTCACCGCCAATCCGAATCCATATACGCCACCACATATCCGCCGCCATCACGCCAATCCGAGTTCACCTACAACATATATCCGCCACCTGTCCGTGTTCCACCAGATTCATCTCCGCCACCAGTCCGAGATCCACCAGATTCATCTCCGCCACCAGTTCTAGTCCGAGTCCAGTAATTGTTGCATTGTTCTCGATTTCCAGATCACGCGATACTCCGAGTCGTGACAGAGAAGGACTCCCCAACTTCCGAGCCATCCGCAGAAGAAAAATAGTTCCAATTTCAAAAAGAAAAACTAAGTCTGGAAAATTCTGGTTAGGCAGTTTTTAGACCATTTGTAGACTTTTTCGAAAAAAATTTGTTGCGGAGCAAAAAAAAGAGGAAAAAAAAGTGCAAAAAAAGAGAAAAAAAATTCAGAGTGTGCTCCTCCCTTGTTTACGTGCCGCGCCGTGATTTTGTTGGTGTTCTAGGCTCGCGTCTCTAGCACAGTCTAGCCTAGGACCAGCACAGTACCGTCGTTGAACGTTTATTCAACTTTGCATCTCTGAATTGATTATTGCTGACCCTTTTTGCTACCATATTATAAGCCTTCCCAACTCCACATACATCTATGTCGTGCGTTTGACTCTCCCTGGTAATTGCTCTATCCAAGCTTTGAGAGTTTTTGACTACAACGGTTGCCGATCACCGCCTGCTGCTGGGTAAGAACTGGTAAGAATTTGAGATTTGCTTGACGGATTTGTGACACCCACCACCACCTCTTGTTAGTAGTCTGTAGGATCATATTCTTGTGTGTTTCTATTGCTGCTAACCATGCCAGGATCACAAGCCGACGAGACTGACTGGGAGAACATGACGAATAAGGATTTGCATGATAAATTTCAGCAAATGATGAGTGAACAGGTGCAAGACGTGCTAAACAGATATGAAGAGGCCATGGAGAAGATAGATGGCATGGAGAAGACGTTCAAAACAGAGCTCGATAACAAGTTTAATGAATTGCCCGCGCGTCTTCCACCACCACCACCCGCTGCACCTAACGCACCTCTCCAACAACAACAACAACGACTACCTCCACATCGCGAAATAGACCTCCACCGAGCGAGCCGTGTTCCTCTTGCGTTTGGCCAAACTGTTGGTGCTGCTGTTGATACTTCTGTGGCTCCTGCTGCTGATGCGGAGGAGGATGATTATGTGAGAGATTACGAGGATGAGGTTGCTCAAAATCAGAACTACGTGCAACCACCAGCACCACCACCAGCAGGTCGACCTCAGGTATATATTCGTAATGGTAGGCCTGCACCACCACCTCAGGTACGAGATGATGTCCATATTCCTAAACTGAAATTGAATATTCCACCATTTGAGGGTAGATATGTTCCTGATATATATCTTACTTGGGAGTTAGAAACTGAACAACGTTTTACATGTTTACAATATCCCGAGGAGAGACGGGTTGCTGCTGCTGTTTGTGCTTTCACTAGTTTTGCATGTGTCTGGTGGTCTGAACATTGTAGATTATATCCTATTCCAACTACTTGGGCTGCTTTGAAAACCGCTATGCGTACGCGTTGGGTTCCACCATATTATCAACGTGAATTGCTTCAAAAATTGCAGCGTTTAAGACAAGGAAAAAAATTCTGTAGAAGAATATTATCAGGAATTACAAACTGGCATGATTCGATGTGGTATTGTTGAGGAGAATGAAGCTATGCTTGCACGTTTTCTGGGTGGATTAAATAGAGAGATTCAGACCATTCTAGACTATAAGGAGTATACTAATATCACTCGTTTATTCCATCTTGCTTGTAAAGCTGAACGTGAAGTGCAGGATCGACAAGCATTGGCGCGAACTAACTTTTCTGCAGGCCGACCTTCATCATGGACACCGCGTGCATCTTCTACTTCAACTGCACCAACACCTCAATCAGGTGCCTCCTACAGCCGTGATACAAGAAAACAGGAACAACCACCATTATCTGCCAAGAGCGCACCTGCCGGGCCTGCACAGAGTTCTTCTTCTTCCAGGGCATCAACAGGGCACACAAGTTATATTATTTGTCGTCGTTGTAAGGGAGGAGGTCATTATGCGAGAGAATGCAAATCTCCGCGTGTGATGATTGCTACCGAGGGTGGTGGATATGAGTCCGCTAGTGACTATGATGAGGAGACATTGGCTCTTATTACACGTGAAGAACATGGTGGAGATGATTCTGATCATGAGACGCAATACATGGCTCCTGAAGACGCTGACAGGTATGAATGTTTAGTTGCTCAACGTGTTTTGAGTGTGCAGATCACACAAGCTGAGCAAAATCAGAGGCACAATTTGTTCCATACCAAGGGAGTTGTGAAGGAACGTTCTGTGCGCGTCATCATAGACGGAGGGAGCTGCAACAACTT